>NC_046969.1:5096935-5276935 GCF_009769545.1 Cyclopterus lumpus | reverse complement strand
GCTGTGGGATTAAAACTCATTAGAGAGGAAGACATCTATTTTTTTCTTTAAAATTTAAGAGGGTAAATGTTTCACAACAGAAGTTCAACTGTTTTATTTCCTTAGAAGGATTTTAAAAAACTTTTATTATCAGATTAACAAATAACAATGTCAAAGCTATACTTGTTGAGATAAGTGTGACGTGGATGAAAAACAGCAAGTGTTTATGTGGTCAAGAGAGGAAGTTTGTATCGTAAAAAGTACTTATAAGTATATTTTGATGCTCATACTTTTGTACTTTTAGTCAAGTTATTTTAGTGCAGGACTTAACCTTGGAACCGAGTATTTCCGTACTGGTTTGATAAGTGTAACATCGGGGCACTTCTTCCATACACTGAGATTCAATATAAAACCACTTTTTATTACATTTTCTTCAGTACTTTTCAAATGAAGGTAACACTTCTTCTCTCTGTCTCTGCACTCATCCTCCTTGGTGTGTACTATCACTGTGGATACATATGTTGGTCTATACAAACTATCTTCAGGAAGTAGCTGTGTTTATGGTGTCATGTAATTGGCTGTACATGTTTTTAAAAACCTGAAATAAATTTATATTAGTGCTATTTTATTTTTATAGCTCCTTAAAAAAACATCTGTCAATACAACATGTTTGTCCTAGTGTTGTTGATGATATCAATGCAGCACAGAAGATATCCATCGCTGTGACTATTTTAATTGGCCACTGCTGTGGAGTTCTTAAGGAGCACATTGGGGGTTAAGAGATAGATTTAAGGCATACTCCACTGCTTTGTCACTTATTTATTTTGACAAGTTTTAGTGAAGAGAAGATCTTTTATTGAAACAAACAACGACTATCTTTTCCAGATAATGCATGAAAACAAGACAAAAAGAAAGCCACCAGACCATCCGCTCAATGCCGGAATGTACCCAGTTGTTCTGTGCCTCACACGCAGGACTGTGGAGATGTAGGGTAACAACTCTACATCTTTGTTTATAAATCAGTCTGTCACTGCCTTCATAACCAATTAGTTAACAAGTTAGTAGGATGTCTCTTTTTTTAACGTGAATGTGAGAACACGTAAACAAGTTCTTAGACCTCATGAAAGGTGTAGCATCTTGACAATGAGTCACGTTAGCATATTCAGCAACCTCCAGTGAGTGTGTGCCCGGATGCTGTGTGATGTATCCCAGTTGTTTGAGCTGATGACGATCTACAGAGGTCGATCATCTCATCTCACTAGTAAGGAAAATGTCTCTTTAACTACTGCTTTCAGATTCAAGAGATTTGAGGGCAATGTAAAGCTCATCTAGGAGCTGATGGACAGGGTAAGGTAAGCTCAACTATGGCAACATGCACAAACATGCACATGCACACTGGGGTTCGATTAGTTTGAAATCAATCAATGTTATTTCTTCTGCTTGATATAATGCCATGATGGCTTATAATTGAACTAATCCATTTCCAGAATTGCTGAATAAGTATTGTTATGGGAGGCATTTAATAGGAACTGATTCATTCATAGGGTCAGACTTAGTGAGTCTATGGTGAGCTATTTAATCAAACTTTCCTTTCACTCTTTATTGATAGAATTACTGAACATGAACAACAATAACTGAAAACAGCTAAGTATTCTTGTTTTGTACCATATATCCAACAAGTCCGTCAAACTAAATGTCGAAATATGTGGATTTCAAGGGCAAGAACTACTTTTTTTTTTATTACTTGATTTCTTTTTTCTATTAATTGTCAGTTGTAAAATGATTCATATGAAAATTATATAATGTGAGACCAGTGTGGTTAAGATTTGGTTCGGGACCAACACAAGCAATGCTGACTGTTCATAGGATACAGTTAAGTAAATATAAGTATAGATCATTTTGCACATGAACAAACACTTATTACCGTGGGTTTTCTGTTAAAGACAGTCTCTGTAAAGCATCTGGCTCCAGCCGTAACCGACCTGGTGACAGAATGTGAAATAAAGTGGAGAAGACAGTGATCTCCGTCCTGTAATCACACTGATCTCTCAACAGGCTCATTCTCGTGTCATTGTCAGAAAGAACTAATCGTGTAGAGTTTGATCCTGTCAGTTATGGTATCATAAAATGTCTGTGCTGCTGCATGCAGCTACTGTTGTGTCAAAGAGGTGAAGGTTTGTCATAGAGAATGTGAACACACACACACACACACACACACACACACACACACACACACACACACACACTGTAATTGAAAACCTACTCCTTTAACATTGTGAAATGCCCTAAAGCCCTCTGGAATACTCTCTTCAACGCACCACCCCCCACCCCCACCCCCCTCTCTCTCTCTCTCTCTCTCTCTCTCTCTCACACACACACACATCAGAACGAGAAAGAGAAATGGTTGAACATTATTACAGTTCAGCCACAAGAGCAGTGAAGAGGCACCTCTCTCTTTAGCTGCCAAAGCATAAACCAAACATTAGGTGACAATGATGCAGAGAAACAATCTCTTTTCTACCCATTGAGCTAAGTTGTCTTTATAATTATGTATTTAATCATTATCATAATTTCCCCCTTGAAATTTACTTCAAATATATTATCTTATATATATATAATATTAATTCATTGTATATATATATATATATATATATATATATATATATATATGTATATATATATGCAATGCAATGCATTCATATTATATAATATATATACATATTGTATAATAGTCCAAATGACCTTCAACAATTAAATTAAATTTACACACTATTATATTATTGTTAATAATAATAATAATAATAATAATAATAATAATAATAATAATAATAATAATACATAATAAAGAGTAATATGTAGTTGTATACAACTCACAGGGGGGATTGTTCAGATTCATGAGTACTTTCAGTATATTTTGATAATAGGACTTAGTTACTTTTACTTCTAATCTACTTCTCATGGAGTTCTTTCACAGAGTGATATTGCTACTTTTACATAATAATTTAAATACTTCATCCACCACTATAATAAGAAAATAATTGCTTTAGGACACCAGCAAGATTTTATCTTGATATTTTCAAAGGATCCAAAGTGTTAATTATGGACCTCGACCACCAACATCATCATTTTGAAAGATGCTTATAACTTCACCAAATCATGTGGATCGTACTGTTATGCAATGCAGAATATCTTTAGAGTGAAGAAGAGAGTGAACCAGAGTGAAGAAGAGAGTGAACCAGAGAGTGAACCGGAGAGTGAATAAGAGAGTAAACCAGAGTGAAGAAGAGAGTAAACCAGAGTGAAGAAGAGAATGAACCAGAGAGTGAACAAGAGAGTGAACCAGTGCCACACACTCAGCCTCCGGTTCTCCAAATCACATGACTGAGTCTGCAGACAAGGACATCACACTTCTTTTTTAAATTTATTCTAAACTCTCAACTGCTTACGAGCTGTTAAAATGTCTTGCAAGCACTTTGTTGAGTCTGTGATTAATACAATTTAACACTTCCAAAAACGTTTTGACAGTGCAGTGATTTGTACTAAACTATTTTCTCTTGTGACCCTTCGATAATAGCGGAGTTGTGTAAAAAAAGAAAAAACACAGATTTGATCCCAGAAACATAAAAATAAGAATCCCTAAATGTTACTCAAACTGCAAATTTAATGTGTGCTGTCAACAATATTATCGACAGTTATGTTTTTAATGTTGCCCACGTGTTGTATCATCTTATCCTGTCTCCCCTGAACACATCTCCTTGCTTCCCATCTGATTTATTCTCGTCTCTTAATCTCCTTCCATCTCATCCCATCTCACCCCATTTCGTTCCTTTTCATCATGTGTTCCATCTCTTCCCATCGTCTCTGAATAACCTCACGTCGATCTTTCTCTTATACCCTCTGATAATGAAACATACGATAATGCAATTCCCCCTGGTGTCATATCAAACTGTGGCATGTCATTGCATACGTCATTATGTTCAGTTCTATCATTACATCTCTATGCAGATCACAACTTCCATTTGCAATGCTAGCAACTTGTACTTGAATTGAATATCGTTACATTTTCTTTACAGGTGCAGTGTGTTGGATGTAGGTGAACGCACATCCACTCACGCCTCCCTTCCTGAGCATGTCTAAGAACTGTGGTGGCCTTCCGGTGTCCTAAAAGCATGACAGGCCCTCTCTTGAGCCAGTGTTTCGTTTGTCCTTTTTGGGCTACTGTAGATAACATGGTGGACTCCCATGTGGATATAAAGAGCTCATTCGAAGCTAACAAGAACACAACGATTCTTAGTTCAAGTACGGTGGAGGTCAGGGAGACATCACAGTCATGTCAAGTAAAACAGGGTTACAAAGTAACTTAACACCTCTTGAAAATCTTGTTTTTACTTATATTCAGTGGTTTTCACTTCTCACCTTGCTGCAGTGAGGTACAGGTGTACTCCAGAACCCAGAGGTGAAACAGGACCAAGACTTTCTAACAAAGAGAGCGGTGCAAGTCTGGGTCTAAGTCACTTTTAAAAGCTTATAGGCAACAACAACACACAGTTAAGGCGAGGGAGAAACCATGTGGGTTATAAAGAGGCAAACTCAAGTTGCAGGTCTGTGAAGGGATGCAAACTACGGTTTCCTGCATAAAAGTCTGACACTATACGCGTCCATCCACCACCTCAACGCTCTTACTTATCGCCTCGCTTCATGGAGGGCAAACGACTTCCCGCATTGGGATTAAACGTGGACACTGGTGGTAAATCGTGACGTGCAGAATCGCCGATATGGACACATCTCATGGGGGACCAATGAGGGCCCTCGGTTATGTAACGGTCACTGTTAGGCAAAGACATAATGAAACAGAAAGCAGTGAGGCGGAGATCAAATGATTGAACAGCAGATGGCACAGTGCCAGGCCACTATCGACACCTACCTAACCCCCAAATCATGCAGCCTGCTCGGCTAACCCAGACTCCATCACAGGATAGCCCACACTGTGGAGCATGGACAAGTGCTTGAGTGGTATTATGCAAACAAGAAAATGTGTCTTGAATTTGTGCCAGCCAAGAGGAATTTATTGTAATTTAAAGGCACATTTCTCCATTGAAAAAACACACATTAGCTGAAGTGTGAAAATGCAGTTTCCATTCTACCTGAGAGGAGTGTTGCTATCACATGACCACACATCACAGCGAGGTGTGTGTTATGGTCTCACATCTCAGTGGGGGTGCCCATGGGAAAAGAAATCCAACCACTTCACTGCGAATATTTGTGTACCTGTTCACGCTTTATTTTGTCAAAATGGTTGTTATGCGCTGCAAAAAATCTAAAACATAATTTTGGTAGGTGCTGTGTTGCCTTGGCTACAGGCACCACATTAACCACTTAGAAACGGGCCGAAAGGCATTTCACAGGAGGACGCCGTTCACCTTGCCAGCACTCAGAGCTAAGTGTTGTTGGCACTGACAGCATCCTGCATGTCATCACCAAGGTGAGACGACCCACATCGGGAAGCATCCGCTGGCTCGGACCCACCGGTTTGGCAGTTTGTTAGGGGTTCACAGGATGCCACTGACAGACAAACATTATTTGGTATATATGGCTTCGGTTCAGCCTAACAAACAGGAAGTAAAGTGTCAATAAAAAAAATAATCATAGTGCCACAAAAAAAAAAACAGTGGCTCAGTTGGCCACAGGCCACATTTGTAGAGTTTCATGGAGACGTGGAAATCTTATAAAGAGTGATATCAAGATACATAAAGCACAGAGGGTAAACAACAGCCACTACAATATTACAATGGGCCTAATGTCAAGGTTTTCTGGATTATTCCTTTGTGTTTTGAAGAAGACTTAATCACCTTGAACGGAATCTCCTTTACTATTGACCACTGAGCAGCTCAGGATTGTGTAGGTGTGTGTGTACGTGTGTGTGTGTGTGTGTGTGTGTGTGTTGCCCGATCATTTGGAGCATGAAGAGTTTGCAGATTAAGGGAAGGTCAGGGGATTATGGTCATTTCCTGTCCCTAAACAGTACCACAGTGGGAAACAGACACAGTACGACAACTATCTCGTCAACTAGCATCAGACCCAAGATGTTGTAATGGTTCATATTGATGTGTCTCTCCTGTGAAAAACTGACATTTTGTCCGTCACCATCTCATTTTGTCTTTTTGCAACCCGAGTGACACAATAAGTAATTTGAACGCCAACTAAGACATTTAATAGAATGTAACAATTAACTTTCACAAACTGAAAACACACTGTGAAAGGGTTTGAAGTTGTACGCTGAAAAATCAAACATTTTAACACTCTCACTTATGGAGCTATAGCGCAAATTCAGACAGGAAGACCATACCCCTCAGCCCACCATTTTTTCCTAATATATCTGCCAATCATTTACTTGCTGTCATTGTTCTGCGCCGTCAACCATGACACCAGCTGCGCAGATCAGCTGGTCCCCTCTATCCAATAAGCACACGGAAACATCACATGGTAAGCCAATCATCTTGCTGCTGTCTCATTTAAATATGACTGTCTATCTACCTTCAGTTCATTGATGTTGCTGTTACGCACGATTCATGCCGCTGCTATCCGTATTCTCCATCAGCCAGCGCCTGCGTGCAAACTTCCATTTGACCTTTTTCCAGCCTCGTTCCAGAGTCAGCGACGTCCAGTCACCAGCAGAGGAGAAAGCACCTCCTCCCAATCGTTCCCCCGCGGGGATTCTCACCAGGTACTCCGGGTCACTCCGCGCCGGTAACAAACTGATCGGCTAAACTCCAGCAACCATCCATGCACGCATTAGGGCGGGTATCCTCAAACTCCTGCGGCCGGCTTTCGTGCCCCGCGCGTTCAGCATTCATTTCAATTCAAGCGTTCATCATTCAAGGTAAATACTTTAATCGGCATGTCGCAGCCGAATCTTCCCCTCGATCATATAAATATGTTCAGACTGCGGTCAGTAGTTTTAGTCGCTGCCCAAACCGTAACATTGCGCAATCCCCTGGCATCTCCCTGCTCGACGGGTGAAACATTACCGTAAATCCCGCAATAGCGGTGGGCCTCAAATCTCTCATTAGAGGTTCCTTGCCGGTTGTTTTTTTTTTATTTATTTTTTTTACACTGCAAACACAGGATATTGAATACATTACCTTCCATATCATTAAGCTGACACTTTTATACAAAGCGACATACAGTAAGTGCATCCGACCACGAGTACGAACTTGGAACAACACAAGAAGCAAGAAGTAACGCTTCTCGAGAAAGCCACCCATGGTAGGTAAATAAGTGCCTTTTTTAATTTTTACCTGCCGACACTCATTCTCCAGCCATGGTGATGTACACTGATCACAGCAGGGCACACTGATCACAGCAGGGGCACCCAGCCCTCCAGCCAATACAAATCACCATACAAAGCGTTCGTGGCATCATAGCAATCAGATTGTGTGGTGTTATATAGTCATATACTTCCGTTCAGATGCTCACTGTGTCGTATCCTATCCACTACATGCTCATCGCTCTGGGGATTGCCACTGTATTGTATTCTAATAAGTGTCGAGAATATCGAAATGGCATTGATTGCTAATGTCGGGTCACTGCGACCACCGTCACAAGCAGGGCTTCGCCGGCATCCACTGCATTTCATTATAGTATAATGGCTATTTTATGCCTCATCTCTAGCAGGTCTGCAAAAACTGGTGAGGAAAATTAAATAAAACAAAAATCATTGCACACATCGCAGGAGCATTGGGCATTCTTTCATGGAATCGCATATGTCGCAGCAGCACCGGGCATCCTTTAGCCAAACCGCATACGTTGCAGCAGCATGGGGATTCCCTTAGCGTGATTGCAATACGTTGCGGCGGCACCAGCAGCATCGTAACAGCCCTCAAAACAATTCATCTAAATCTACTTAACCCATGATACTATCCAGGCATGTTTGCGTTTTTCCCCGTCATCGCTCTCTCTCGGGAACATCAGTGTTGCTTCTAATGGTTTTACAATGCTAAGTGCTGGAAGGGAAGGAGATATATGACTCATGCGAGCAAGGGAGCCGAACGAGCGGAGAGGATTGAATGCAGGGAGACGATGACTTAGGAGATATGAATGCCAATCTGAATGGCAGCTCACGCTACACTGCGTACTGGTGAATCTAGAGTAGACCATCAGTATAACCTCACACATCCAAATGTCTGCAGCAATCTGGGCCCTCCATAGAGCGTCACACCAAACTCATGATTTTATTTCGCCCAGTCGTGCCGATAACCGGTCTAGCAGGTATACACACACATCGTGTCTTGCTAGCCGGAATCAAAAGAGCCAGTCAGAGGGATTCCGTCAACCAGGTCGAAGCAAATCTCCACACTTTGTCTGATGCATGACATGTTGCTGCATGACCTCACCGGCATCCGTGCCAATCGCACAGAGTCTACCAGGATGCCAGCCTTAAACTCGTAATCCGAACTTGCGGTCTAGTATCGAGTATCTCCTTCAAGCGCTATATAAATCTTCTCATTGTTTATCTTCTAGCAATTGCATACGTTGCAGCATTGGGCATTCGCTACAGCACCACTGAGTGATTCGTTAAGGGGAATCGCAGTTAATGCAGCACCAGCATCCTGGGGGATATTCCGTCAGTTCCATACAGAATTCCCTCTTGACCTTACCCATGCCTAGCATAGATAAATTGATTCTTCAGGCTCGACCCATTCCTTCTAGCTTGCCTAAATCCCTTGTCAGTCATGCTTTAACTAGAGTTTTGCTACTACTACTGCATGCTACCATATCTGCTATTATCCCATCTAAAGTCTCAAATATAACGTTTGCCCACATCTCGATGCATGCATATATTGGTGGTGGTGCGCTGGCTAATTGGCCATCTGGCGCTCTCTGGCTCCTCTTATCTATCATTTTCAGTCAGATGACTCATAAGATTCAATCAATTTAATTCAACTAATCATGTATTCAGCTAATCATTTACACAATCATTAGGTCACTGCTGACCATTAGCCAATGCTGGCCAAGCCACACATTACAAGCACGACATTTGTCTTCAAGCCATTGCTGGCTAAGAAAAATAAATAAATAAAATCATGCTCGGGCCAGCGCTGCCTAGTCATCGTAGTGCTTCATTCATGTTTAACTCATTCATGGTATATCGCAGATTCTAATTGCCTAAGCTCAAAGTTCTGTCATGCTCATTGTTATGCCTCATCTCTTAGCAGCTCATGCCATCATCGATCATTTGCCACCAGCTCATTCCCGATTGGTAAGTAAACATTCTTTTGGGGGAGATTTAAGCTGTGGTCTACTTCCTTTTGGGGATCTATCTTGTTGCTGATCGGGGCAGTCTGCCCTCAATTGCAAATCTCCCCGTAGAGTCCAACCGCCAAAGACTCTGAGACTTCATCATTTCACATCATCTGTTAACAATAAACATGTATCCTTTCTTTATCTAACTGGTCTCTCCCTAATTGAAATATGTTCAGCTTTTTAATTTTTTTTTCAATGAAAAGAACAGAAGACTTCATACACTTCGCTAATGTGGTAGCGACCTGTCAATCACAAGGTAGCCACGCCCTAAAACATACCCATAAACTCATGTTAACAAGGTGAAAAATCACGTGAAAAGTAGTCATTTTCTCTTCCACTTCTATACAATCGGACTTCTATTTGCAACCAGAGGAGTCGCCCCCTGATGGCCATTAGAGAATGCACGTTTAAGACACTTTTGCATCGGCTTAACTTATCAAAACCAGAGGTTGCCGCCTGGTCTTGTTTAATTCAAGCAGAAAGGACACAAGAGCATTTTTAGTGAGACAATCATTGCACAACACTTGCAATTTGAACAGCAACTGTACAACATGTTACACACTAGGGAACATTCTTCCAACTATGTTTTCATTCATAGCTCGCATCTGTTTACACAACTACATATACATATACACATTTACTGGGAAACGTTGTGTTTCAGTGGAAATTACATGTATTCTGCCTCGTCACGACTCGTTGGAGCTCCCCACTCTTATCCATTCATTTATTGTCTCTCCTCTTCTCTCCTTTCCTCTCCTCTCTCTCCCTCCCAAGAACTCTCTCTTTGTTCGTGTATTAGTGGCCTCTTTCACTTGCTTGGAACACACACACACAGACTAGACAGACAAGGTTGTTTGCGTGGAGTATTTTTAGATGCACAGACTGGCATCATTGTATTGAGTAGGTTTTGACAACAGTGGTGTTTGGAGAAAAATAGTTTGTGTGCCTTCATCCCTGAATATGTGAGGGTCTACATTGAGCATCACTTGCCAAAAGACGAATAGTAAACACTCTATTTCAGTAAACAGACTTCCCTTCTGTGACTGCCGTGACTATCACCACCACTCTGTAAGCCCCCTGTGCTCCTCTGACGCTCCCACACGGTTGACTCTCAAACACACAACCCAGTGTTACTACAACATCGCACGTGACATCACCTGCTCATCGATGTGCATTACCGCTAAAACGCTCAGCCCCGCCGAGAAATTAATTGATAGAAATATGGCCGACCTCACACCTAAGCGTGCCCGCCCATTCGAGGTCGCCATGGCACAGGACAACTCCACAGGTCATCAACTGTTGCTCTCCTGGCTTCTCCCAGGTGAGTTGCATCATTTGGCCGACAAGTAAGACCCTCCTCCTCCACGCTCTAACTCACCAAACTGAAAAAAAACATTTTCAACTTTGTCACATTGTCTTATTGGCTTTTCTGTGGATAACGAGATAGTTCCTGCATCTGGTGTTTGTTTGTCTGTTTAGCCACGGAGATGCTTCTCTTTCTGTTCCTGTTGACTTTAATTTAACTGGATTCAAGGATATGAATCAATTTCTGCATTTTAATATTACAAATAAACTTGCCTTGTCTATGTGTGTATTCCAACAAGTTGCTATTGCTAATGATGATATTGTAAAAGATCTAAACTACACTCTTAAAGATACCTTTATGCTTTATTGTGCTGAGGAAAGGTCTGGTAGAACACATTGCCATTATGAGATCAATGAACATCTGAGGAATGCAATTTTTGAATTATTTGCCTTTTTAGACAACGGACTACAATGAAGACGGCAGGTAAAAGATGGGTGGAGCCCTTTTCCCTGACAGGTGATCCAAACTCCTCCCATTTACACTTTCTTTGAAGGTTGAACTATGTCTTATCGCCAAACTGACGCACAAGCGGAATGTGATGCTCTTCAGGTTGTACACAAACCCCCATAACAACCCTGTTGTCGTGGCTCGTTCTTGGCTAGAAACAGGAAACGGCTTCACCAAATGTTTTTTCAAAGTATCTCAATGAGTGTGCACCAGCTGCTACTGGTGCTATAATAAACACCAGGTTTTAATTAATCAATAGACTTTCTTTAATAGAATATGTGTGTGATGGTGCACATATAATTGCTGCTGATCCATCAACCCTTTTGTATTGTTGTGTTTTCTTTTGGCTGTTGTGCTCCAGTGCCAAGGAAGCTAATTTAAGGTGCTGTGTTTGAGAATTGGCGGTTGTAAAAGCTTTCTTGATATTTCTTATTTATTTTTCTTTGGGTTGTAGATTATCACTTGACAGTGCATCCACTGGTCATGTTGTGCTTTGTAGTATTATTATACTTCACTATCAGCCACGACGGGGAGAGTTAATGTTGGCTTTTACTTATTTCATGTCACTCTGGATAAGAGTGCTGTCTAAATGCCTACATTGGAACGTGTGAATGTAAGAGCATCAAGCAAAGCACTGCTGTGCCAACAGTAAAGCCTGAACCACACACATCCGTACCCTCAGAAGTGTTTGTCAGTGTCTCTCTGGGCACCATAGACGTCCTTCTGTTCTCGCCGTGGAACTCAGAGATGGGCTGTTTTAATAAAGACAAAAGTGGCCCTGAAAATCCTCCAAATGGGAGAGCTTCCCCGTGGAGCAGAGAGGAAATTGAACGACGAAGAAGAAGAGAAGGAGAGCGATAACCAATCACCAAATCCTGGATTTAAAAAGAGATGGACCCGTCAAAGTGGGATTAAAGAGGGTGGGAGTGGATGAATTAACCTCTCAATGACTCCAGTGTCTGTGGGTATATACTGGATGTGCATGCATGTGTTTAGGTAGGATTTAACACCATGCTATTTTACATACATATCTGGGTAATGCAGTTTTTGACTTATGTGCCCTTTTAAGACAGATATATAAATACATATATAGATGCTATTGAGAAGGAGATGAACTTGTTCGCGAACCCTTTCTCAGTTGATGTGGAATGAGGAGGATGCCTACAAATGTGAGCGTTTTTCTTACAAAGTGTCACCTATCTGATGTACTTTGAATCTCCCTGACAAAAGTCACTGGTTTCTTTAGGGTTTGAAATGTTTTAGTGATACAAATCATCTTATTACTGATTCAGTACATCACAAAGTGCTCATCAAGGCCTTATCTACATGTGGATCCTAGCATTAGGGACACCACTGCCCTCCAGTATTCAATTCCCAAGAAAAGGTCAAGGTAAATACCCTACTAATGGATGCTCACACACAACACACTGGGCATTTATAAGAATATAAAAAAGAAATATCATGCACACTTCACTGGAGGGACGAATACTACACATCAACACGGCCTCATGCTGTGGTTTTACAGATACACACAGAAGATAGATGTAGATATTATGGATAATTCATCAAACCTATGTACAATGAAAACACCATTGAGGTCCCTTTAAACTCTTTACAGAGGCCCGCTCTGCACACACACAGACACGCCTGAGAACCTGCATACTCTGATTGAGGAGCGAGACCTGTTGTTACCTGCCTTTAGGCTGGGTTCACACACACATACACGCAAATACACACACGGTCTGTGGCTAAACAAACCAACAACCCCAGGTGTGTGTGTTTGTGAATGTGCGTGTAGGTAGATGTGCGTGTGTGTGAGTGAGCTGACGGACCCTCCATCAGCATCCTGTCACACACAAGATGTTTATCCAATTTGTCAAGATAATCTTTTCTCAAACTGGCTGCCGAGGAGGGTGCCTCTCTCTCTCCATTTTCAGACACACACCACACACACACACCTGGGGGAAGGTTCACCGATACCCACAGCTGGGCCTGAAATGGAGGCTCACTCCTCCATCTTGCTGGCAGGTATCTGTGTGTGTTTCTGAGTATGTGTGTGTGTGTGTGTTTGTTGTTGCAACACACCAAACCATGGTCAACTAAGCTGTGAGTTTTTTTACATTTAAAATGTTCTGTAAATTGCCTCTGTTATTGTTGATTGACCCATATATATATATATATTGTGGCATCACAAGGGGACAGGTAGTGGAGGGGCGCTACAGAGTGGCCACCAGTGCAAAAACTACATCTCCCAGCCTGCCTCACCGCTCACCCAGCTGCAGCTGCTTAAGGCACCTGATTGAGGCAGGTCTGGGAGACTTAAGGGAGAGCACCTGGGAAGGAGGAAGGAGAGCGGAAGGTGAACCCACGAGCACCTGGAAGAGGACAACAAGGGAGAGGACCTCGTAGCCTGGATTCACCAGGATTGAGTTTTTGTTTGGTTAATTAACCACTTTCTCCTCCGGGATGTTTTGTGTTATCTAACTGGACCTTTTTTTTGATACTTTGTTGTTTTTGGATGTTACCTTGCTGGTGGGATGGGAAATAAACCTGGACTTTTTGTTAAATACCCTCGGCGATCCTGTGTTCATCTCTCTCTTTGCACCGCCCCAGGCTAGCCTGTCCTAGCGACAGCCCGTGGCACTACAGGTGGTGGAGAATGCGGGCACTGGGGCCAAAGTGCGGATGATTGAGAGAGGAGATATTGACGACTTGTCCCAACTTTTTTCAGAACTTCAAACCCCAGGCCACCAATCCAAAATGGAGCCACTGATGCAGATGCTGTTGGAGAGCCAGAGGGCGCAGCAGGAAATCAGCGGTGCCCTGTTGGCACAGCAAATCAGGGCTAATGAACTGAAGGAGCAGGAGCTCGGGCAGAGGCCAGAGTCGAAGCCCAGGGCTGCTGATACCATCCCTAAACTTGGCGTGACCGACGATGTGGAAGCTTACCTTCATGCCTTTGAAGCTACGGCGACTCGAGAAGGGTGGCCAAAGAGACAGTGGGTTGGACTTCTGGCGCCTTTCCTATCCGGTGAGGCCCTTAAAGCATTTTGAGATGTAGAGGCTGATATTGCCCACGACTACGACCAGTTAAAGGGGGAGATTTTGAGTCGCCAGGGGCTCACCAAATTTAGCATGGCCCAACGGTTTCATAACTGGACTTTCCTAAGCGGAGAGACGCCCCGGTCCCAAATGCACGAGTTGATACGAGTGGCGAAAAGGTGGTTGGAACCGGACAAACACAGCCCGGCAGACATGATAGAAACCCTGGTTATGGACAAGTATCTACGGGGTCTACCGTACGAGGCAAAAAAAATAATTGGCCACCAAAAGTTAACAACGGCCACAGGGTTGGTAGAAGCCGTAGAACAGTTCCAGGCGGCCTCGGACATGCTCCAATCACCCTGTGAAGCGCCGGTGGCTTCTGTCCCGGCCCGGCCAAGTGTGCGTCGCCAAAGAGGTCCGGCCCTGGCCAACCCTCACTCGGACCCACCCAGCAGAGGCGTTAGTTCACCTGGACAGCCACGAGCGTTCCGGAACCCAGAGCCCCGCCAGTGCTATCGCTGTGGCAAATTCGGCCACATCTCCTGGCAGTGTGAAAGGCTAGACGAGCCCATGCCCACAGCGGAATCCGCCAGCGGCCCCCATGTCCACTTTGCTGCCCTCCTGGGCGAAAGTAGGGACCGGCGACCAACGTGCCCCGTAAAGGTGAATCGACGGGACCTAGAAGCCTTGCTCGATTCAGGAAGTGCTCGGACCCTAGTCCAGGAGGCAATTTTGGAGGCAACGTCCCCGGCTCAAGGCGATCCCGTCCCGGTGGTTTGTGTCCACGGAGATACCCGAGAGTATCCAACCACCGTAGTGAAACTGACCACAACTAAGGGCACGTTTAATGTCGAGGTGGGAGTAATCCGGGACCTCCCGGTCCCAGTCCTGATCGGGCGTGACTTCCCAGCTTTCCGGATGCTGTGGAGGGAAGTCCTAAAGAAGCTTAGTCGGGAGCCCCGCAAACGTAAGTCGAACCATCCACAATTGAGTAAAACCTGGGTTAACGTTGCCAAACCATGCTTGTCCCCTCTAGTGTCAGTCCAAGCCTTGGCAGAAGCTTCTAGTGGAGCTGAGTCTGATGACGCTGAGCCCCAACCTGGGCCAAGTGAGGAGGACACTGATGGCCCTCGAGAAACACTGCCCCTTAAAGGTCAGTATGGAACCGCACAGTTGCAGGACCTGAATCTGGGTAATGCCTTAAGAAACGTCCAGGTCCTAGAGGGAACGTTGGTGGGAACCCGGTTGACCCCTTCCTACCCTCATTTTTCAGTGAAAAATGGCCTCTTGTATCAGGTAACAAGAAGTAAGGACCAAATCGTTGAGCAACTACTTGTGCCCCGGCCTCACCGCTCCACAGTTCTGCAGTTGGCCCACACTCACTTGCTGGGAGCGCACTTGGGCGTAGAGAAGACTAAAGAGAGGGTGTTACAGAGGTTTTTTTGGCCCGGAGTTCACAAGGAGATAGAGAACTACTGCCGCAGCTGCCCAGATTGTCAGGTCACCACTCCGAAACCGACGTACCGGAACCCCCTTATCCCTTTGCCTATTATAGAAACCCCCTTTGAACGAGTAGGCATGGATATTGTGGGTCCCCTGCCCAAAAGTGTCCGGGGGCACCAGTACATCTTGGTCATAGTGGACTACGCCACCCGTTATCCGGAAGCCGTCCCTTTAAGAAAGGCCAATGCTAAACAAATAGCAAAAGAACTGTTCCTCTTCAGCAGCCGCGTGGGGATTCCAAAGGAGATTCTTACCGACCAGGGGACCCCCTTTATGTCGAGGGTCACCAAGGAGTTGTGTGCGCTGTTACACGTGAAACAGGTGAGAACCTCGGTCTACCACCCCCAGACAGATGGGCTAGTGGAGAGGTTCAACAAGACCCTCAAAGCCACGCTGAGGAAGGCCATTGACAAAGACGGAAGAAACTGGGACCAGCTGTTACCCTACTTTCTGTTTGCGGTAAGAGAGGTGCCTCAGGCTTCCACTGGCTTCTCACCCTTTGACCTGTTGTATTCTCACAAACCCAGGGGCCTTCTGGACATCGCCAAGGAGACGTGGGAGGAGCAACCCTGTCCCCATCGTACCATGATTGAACACGTGGGGGCGATGCGGGACCGGATGGCAGCTGTGTTCCCCATTGTGAAGGAACACATGGAGAAGGCTCAGAGGGATCAAAGGGCCGCCTATAACCGAGCAGCACAACCCAGGGAATTCAACCCAGGAGACAGAGTCCTAGTTCTTGTCCCCACTGTGGAATGTAAGTTCTTGGCTACTTGGCAGGGGCCCTTTGAAGTAATTGAAAAGGTTAGGGAAGTCAATTACAAAGTACGACAAACAGGGAAGAGGAAAGGTGAGCAAATCTACCATATTAACCTCCTAAAGAAATGGCATGAGCGAGAGGTGTTGTTCAATGGCCTTCCCCCCAGAGAGTCGAGAGAACCCGCCCGGGACGAGGTGCAGTTAGGCCCGGACCTCTCTCCGCACCAGCGGCAGCAGGCAAAGGAGCTGGTAGAAGGAAATCAGGAGGTATTTTCATCCCTCCCAGGCTACACCCACCTGGTGGAACATGAAGTACGCACCCAGCCGGGAAAAACGGTGAACCAAAAGCCATATCGGGTGCCGGAGGCCCGCAAGAAGCTGATTAACGAGGAGGTAAGGAAGATGCTGGCGTTGAACGTGATTGAGTAATCCAAGAGTGCCTGGTCAAGCCCCATCGTCCTGGCTGACAAACCGGACGGAACAGCCCGGTTCTGTAATGATTTCAGAAAAGTAAATGACATTTCTGAATTTGATGCATATCCCATGCCTTGTGTCGATGAGCTAATTGAAAGCCTGGGCCAGGCACGGTTCCTAACCACCCTGGATCTCACCAAAGGTTATTGGCAGGTTCCATTGTCTCCAGGGTCGAAGGAGAAGACAGCCTTTGCCACCCCGGGAGACCTCTGGCAGTACCGGATGATGCCTTTTGGCCTGTTTGGAGCCCCCGCCACCTTCCAGCGCCTGATGGACCAAGTACTGAAACCCCATCGAGAATATGCAGCGGCCTATCTGGATGATGTGGTAATTCAGAGCCCAGACTGGGAGAGCCACCTACCACGGGTTCAGAAGGTCCTCGACTCCCTCCGACAGGCAGGCTTGACCGCCAACCCCAAAAAGTGTAGGCTGGCGTTTGGGGAGACCAACTACTTGGGGTACACCATCGGGCGGGGCCTTGTGAAACCCCAGGATGCGAAACTCGCTGCCATCCAAGACTGGCCAAAGCCGTTGACCAAAAAACAGGTGAGATCCTTCTTGGGTCTGGCCAATTATTACAGACGTTTTATCCCGGATTTCTCTGTGATAGCGGCCCCTCTCACCGAACTGACGACCAAGAAACATTCCCGTATGGTGACATGGTGCCCGGCGGGAGAAGAGGCCTTTAACGACCTGAAGAGGGCCTTGTGTTCGAAACCAGTCCTGATGGCCCCCAACTTTAGCAAGGAGTTCGTGGTCCAGGCAGATGCTTCTGAGATGGGCCTGGGTGCTGTCTTAGCCCAGATGAAGGAAGGTGAGGAACACCCCGTTCTGTATTTGAGCCGGAAGTTGCTGCCAAGGGAGAAGAACTATGCCACAGTGGAGAAAGAGTGCCTAGCGTTGAAATGGGCCCTGGAAACCCTCAAATATTACCTGCTTGGAAGGAGGTTCACTCTGGTAACAGATCATTCACCTTTGCAATGGATGGCAAAAAATAAGGAAACAAACAGCAGGGTAACTAGGTGGTTTTTAAGCCTCCAGCCGTTTAACTTCTCTGTCATTCACAGGCCAGGGCGACGCCATGGCAACGCAGATGCCCTGTCCCGCCGTGATGCCTTCTGGTGCTCATTCACCCTGCCGATGACGTCAGGCCCGGGGAGAGGGATATGTGGCATCACAAGGGGACAGGTAGTGGAGGGGCGCTACAGAGTGGCCACCAGTGCAAAAACTACATCTCCCAGCCTGCCTCACCGCTCACCCAGCTGCAGCTGCTTAAGGCACCTGATTGAGGCAGGTCTGGGAGACTTAAGGGAGAGCACCTAGGAAGGAGAGCGGAAGGTGAACCCACGAGCACCTGGAAGAGGACAACAAGGGAGAGGACCTCGTAGCCTGGATTCACCAGGATTGAGTTTTTGTTTGGTTAATTAACCACTTTCTCCTCCGGGATGTTTTGTGTTATCTAACTGGACCTTTTTTTTGATACTTTGTTGTTTTTGGATGTTACCTTGCTGGTGGGATGGGAAATAAACCTGGACTTTTTGTTAAATACCCTCGGACGTGCCTGTGTTCATCTCTCTCTTTGCACCGCCCCAGGCTAGCCTGTCCTAGCGACAGCCCATGGCACTACAATATATATATATATATATATATATATATATATATATATATATATATATATATATATATATATACTGTATTTTTTTTTTTCAATGATACCTCTCTGTTTACTGAAGAGGTATCACTTCCTGGAAGATAACATAAAAGAACAACCCCAAGCAAAACAAGTTCTCTGCTAATTCTCACTTCCATTCAATTTCCCACCATAAATTATGTGAATACGAACAAGGTTAAAACTCATTTGCAGATTTTATATTTGAGATGAGAAGCCTTAAGCCTGATAAAGCTCCAGACTCCAAACAGATATGCACTAAATGCTTGTTTCCAAACAGTGAATAGCTTCTTGACCTTGAGAGCTGGGCCACCAACATGTCAGCCTGGTAGCGACTCCGGTGGAACACGGTCTCACATTACTGACTCAGGATTAGACCTAATGTTGTCGGTTATACCGAAATACAAACGGCAGAGATTTGCATATTTAAGCACAAACAGGACGTGCATGCATACACGCAGAAATGGATGCATAATTGCAGCAGCGCAACATAAAAACACACTCACATACACTCTCTCACGTGCAAATACACGCACACACACACACACACGCATGAAGTCAAAAATCCTGGAATGTTGCAAAGCTGATGATTTTCTAATGAATGCTTCCATTGGCCATGGTAAGGATTAGTGTAAAGGGATTGGAGGGGGATATTTACATGGTTTTAATGATTCCACATTTTTATATTTAGAGGTTCGTCTTATCGGCGCTAATCATCTCGTAGCTTGGAAAACAAACCGCGGAGTCAAGCGACGGCAGAATTACACGCCTCTGCCACGCACACGTTGGTTTGTCGCCTCCGACACCATCTGTGGAGTTAATGTGTAACATATTAAAATGTCTCTGGGAGGCAGAGATGAAAGAAGAAAAGTTAAACACTCTGAAGTCGTGAGCCCATCCCTCATCAAACATTTTAACACTCTCACTTATAAGTTCAGCTTTTTAATGTTTTCAATGAAAAGAACAGAAGGCTTCATGCGGATATTTAAAATCCCACTCACACTTCACTAAATGTTATTCCTCAGCCGGAAACACTCTGCCAGCATATGAACGTGTTGCTTGAAAGATTTGCTTGTGATTGAGGAGCGACACTTTTATTCATCGGCAACTTTTTGGGAGAAATGATGACAGGTTACGTTGTCCAAGCAGGGACAGAGACACACAATTCAATTTGGTGGTATTTAATTTGAGGCATGGGTTTCCTACTTCCCTCAGTAGGCCTGAAAGGCATACCTTTTCTACAAAACCTGACAGGTGTCAGGGATTTGTTCATGGTGTTGCAGCGGTAGGAATCGCTTAAGGTTTGTAGGAGGTTGTTTTGAGTAATCTTAATTTGCCAATTGGGAATTTGATGCATATATTTCTGCCTTTTTGTTTACCCTAGACAATTAAACACAATGTTGTGTTATCTCTGACTTCTCTTGTTGATTGCAATATTGTTTATCTTGTGGTCATGAATTATGAATTAAAAGGAAAGTTACAGTGGTTTTCTTTTTACAAAGAACCTTATCATGTCTGTGGATGATTATTGCCACTAACTGATTTTGGTCTCACTTTATTTGTTTACGCTTTTTATTCCTCAATCACAGAGTAGATCAAATGAACCCAACATCACACTTTCTGTCATAATTAATCCACCGTATTTGATGAACGAGGTAAAAAGATTTGTTTAGATATTAAAAATGACCTATGAATACATTTTAGGAACCTCTTGTGTAAATAAGGAGCTGCGCTGCGTTTCGACCACGTACTTGTGAGGGAGGTTGATGTTGATATTTGGATCGGACGTATAAAACATGTGTGAATTTCTGCTGCCATAACCTCAACAAAGCGGTTCGTCACCAGACCATAACCACGGAGGTGGCAGAGCAACAAATGCTCACGTGGATCTTTCTTCACAAACAACCTGTTTCCACGCTTTGCTTTACATACTTATTTTGGTTTCCGTTGCCAGGATGCTTTGCCCACCTACTGCGCTCCTAGAGGAGCTCCGGCTGCACCAGCTGCACCAGCCTTTAATGTTTGTTATCGGGCTGGAGGGGAAAACGAGATGCCTTGAAATCTGCAGCTCGGAAACCCACATGCACACGAGGCTCAGCTTATCTGGCCTGCAGGAGAGTTGCAATCAAAGACAGATATTTGACTTGGTGGTGACTTTAAAACTAGTTGTAGCCTGCTCTCCGTCCTGTCCCGTCACACACACATAGAAACCCTCTCTGTCTCTCTTCTGAGGGGAACTCATGCCATGTCATACAAAAACACTGCGTCTTATCTCCATCTGTGTTTGGCTGTTTTGATGAATGTTCGGATGTTTTTCCTGCAGTACCCAGTGAGGTAGGTAGCCCACACACACACACACACACACACTTGCACACTGTTATAGCAGAGGGAGTTTCGGACAGGTTCTGCAGGTTTTCTTCCACTAGACCGTTTACACAGACTTGCCGGCTGGAAATCCTAACATCGCAACGCGAGCAGGTCTCACAGTTCACCTTTGTGTCCCCTTCCCTCTCAACAGGGCAATGTTGTTCAAGAGTACGGCGGTATTTGGACATCACAAGCAAAGCAGTGGAAATGGTGTTGATTGGTGAGCTTTGGCATCACTGGCAGGTATATTCAGTTGCAGTTGGACTGAGCTGGGCGAGCTGTTCCTTCCCGTTTCCAGTCTTTATGAGGAGATATCCGTCTGCTGGCTGCGGACAGACGTGTGAACATGTGAAGCACACTTGATGCAGTTCTAACGGCAAAAGCCAGTAAGTAATTAAAGTTAGTAAATTCAGTCATTTAACCAATTGATCATATCTTGACCAGACAGAATGAAAGATATAAAAAAAGACTACCTCCCTGTGTGACACACACACACACACACCTGCTGCCCAGACCCTGGTGTGCTCCATCATCACATGTGTCGTCTCTCTCTGCAGATATTAAGTCAGCCAGCCTGTTGGAGTGATGAATAGGCTGTGGACAGCTGAGAGCACCTTCTGTCAGGGCAGCAGTCTGCACGTAGATGGTGGAAGGGAGTCAAGATACAGTGGTGCATGGCTGAAAGTCAGAAGGGAAGTCAGAAATTCCTGGTCGGTTTTCTGATCTGACCTTCATTGCTAAAAAGACAAGCTCCAGACATTCCTGGTGCAAAGATAGGTTTTACCATTGACATGAGCATTAATGCATGGTAATAATGCCTGATGCATGGAGGCCATGATGAACTTCGCAATGAAAGTATTAACACAGTTGTACCAAAGGCCCTTATCAAGGCAGGAAATGGCCCTTTAAAGTTTCTACTGGAAGCAAATGTTAAACTGTGAAAATACATCTTAAATACAAATCAGAAAAAAGACGAGATACCATATTAAGATCAAAGTATTGTGAATGCTGAGTAAGTACAGCAGCAAGAACACTTGAAGCACAAAAGTATAGGCTATCTGTTGAATTAACCAGTAAGAGCACAACGCAGTAATTATATTAACGCTCCGAGTAGATTAAAGACGCCTGTCAATATTTGTTTGGTTACAGGTGTGACTAAAGGACCGTGCTAGTATTAGCAACAGAGTGTTGAAATGAAACCAACTGCCAGTGGAAGAGCAGTTTCATAACTTAGAATAAAATACTAATATTGAAATATTTCTGATGTTGCTCTCATCAGCCGGGGAAAAATGCTGAGTTAGCTGCTCTTAGCACCAGAAAGTGATGACAGCGGGAGGGATTGGTGCCTCATCATCAAGTATATCTGTGCTTGTCTTTGGAGGCAATTTTCACAATTCATGAGCACGACTACTGCGTAGGTATTTTTATTTGCTGGATATGAAATGTAAAATTAGATAAAAAGCTTACAATGGCATCACATGTATTGATTTACCATTATACATTTACCACGACATAAGATGTTGCAACACACATGACACAAATACAGGACAAAAAAAATAAAAAATCTACAGATGCTTGCCTTAATGAGACACACTGGTTAAAATATGTTAATGACAATTTTAGAAAGACTCACTCCTGCAGATCTAATGTATAAAATAGTGTCTGATTGTCTTGATATAACCTTGTCTGTCATTTATGAATTAATGAACACTTCACGTACAGTATATGCGTGTGTGTGTGTGTGTGTGTGTGTCCGTGTGGCTGTGTGTGTCTGTGTGGTCATGCATAACCTGTAAGTGTCCAGATGAGTGTAAAACAGGGCTGTTAAGTGGACTAAGAAAAGTTTTCAGTGCGCCTCACTCTGGTTTTAGTTCTGTCCCAAAGCACAATGTAATGGAGCATGACAGCTCCCTGGTTCCCTGACGACCTTTGACCCCAATCACAGTGGTGTGGGACCCTACCTTACCTCGACCTACTCACCCAGACTCACACACACACCTCAGCACATTGTTTCAACAGATTAGAGGAGATTGCTGGAAAACACTGTCAGACGTGCAGCTTGTGTGAAGAGCAGAAAGAGACTGGGTCGACTGGGTAGAAAAGTTCCCACTTCCTGTCTGTCTGTCTCTTTGTCTGTCTGTCTATCTGTGTGTCTGTGTGTCTGTCTGACTGTATGTCTGTCTGTCTCTTATTTTATCACTCACAGCATTCTCATGTTGAAATGTTATTTTAAAGAAACCGGTATGTTTCTGTCGTAGACAAGAAGACACCACAATGCTTTTACTGTAATCTAAATATAATAATTGTATGTGTAATTCATTGCATAAACATGAATACCAACTGGAAGCCATCACAAAGTTTATATTAAAGTGTCAGCATTAGCTTGTTAAAACAAATCTTCAATGTTACTGACAAACATACTCGTTAACAGTCATTGTTTGTTAGTTAATATTTACTAAATGATGAGAACTGAAGGAAAGGGATTTCCACTTTCATATTCTCTCCTCCTTTTCTGTAATTATTTATTTATATACCCACCTTAAATGCTTCTCTCAAATGTTACGGCTGAAAAGCAGACGTCATATTTCCTGTCTCTCTCTTGAACAGGTTGAGAATTGAATATGATGCTTATTACATTTAAAGTGTGGCAACAAGATACATCCCAGACCAGACTAGAGCCCACATGTGTCCTAATATTTAGGATGCAAGTGTAAAATACATTATTCAGAATCAACTGGACAATGACATCACCAGGCAGAATGAACAAGGTGGAGAGTCTGTTATAATTTAGCAGGTTGACAAATCATATCAAGCTAAAAAATGTATGTGTATAATATTTCAACTGCAGTAATACAATGGTGTCTTTTAGAGATGCTTTTAATTTAAATATAATAAATCGACAATAATTTGCACAGTGAGCAGTTTCTGATACATGCTGCAGATACGAAGCATCACATAGGTTCGCTCCACAAAAAGATTTGGGATTATTGCAGAAATTATGCTCTGTATCAGACGAACGTTTATGATACTTTAGCAAGATAATGTTCACAAATGAACACCACTTTCAAGTTTTTTGCAGCATGAATACAATTAGTTAGTTGGCACAATGACATTTTGTAGTCTCATTTAGTCACTTTTTAAAAGAGGAATACTCCTCTTTTAAGCTGTTATGTTTCTTAAAAAGTACTAAATTGTTCCATAATGTAGAACAACACATTCTAGTTTTGCATGTTTGTGTTAATACAACCACAGACATTATTCCAGGCATATGACCAACAATCCATTGAGCTTGAGACGAAGGAACCAGAAGTGTAAATGCTAAAATAAATTTCGGGCTCATTTCTGCAGCACTTTATTCAGTCAGCTATACATTTTTATAATGTGCATCAGCTGTTGCAGTAAAACAACTTCTGTCCTCCAACATGTTATCACCAAAGTTTGTACACGTTTGCATGCGTGCATGTATCTGCTGGACACGGCTCATGGGCTGTGATGTTGGCAGCACAGTAGTAACACAACTCTTTCTCTCATCATTAACATCAGCAACACACACACACACACACACACACACACACGTACATCTGTCTGTCCGTCTCCTGTGGTTAGTGTCAGTGATTGTCAGTGTGTGTGGCTGCGAGACGCTTCAAATACTTGTGACAGAATCCCAACCAAGCAGAAAAGAGGCCACCACACTCGTACATACATGCACAGGCACACAAACCTGTGTGTGTGTGTGTGTGTGTGTGTGTGTGTGTGTGTGTATGTGTGTGTGTGTGTGATGCAGATGTCCAGTGACAGCTCGCAGCTGGGGGTCATCTGGAAGCAGCTGCCTAGGGGACAGAGGGCAGCACACACACACACACGCGCACACACACACACACACACACACACACACACATAGGTACGTCATCAGGTTTAGTTTGATGCACTGTCACCAAAATTTCAATTGGCACATTTACTGCAAATTCTCAGCGACAGAAAACATATTTGGCCACAAAACCACGGGACCAAAGAGGAGTTCTACTGTAAAGCTCCTAACATATTTAATTGTTAGCAATATGTACAATAACATGTTATTGCAAGTTTGTACACGAGCACAAGGATTGTTAATTGCACAAAATAAATCAGCAAATAGCTGCGATAGTCTGCACAACATGTAGTAACACAAACAGTGTAGTTATGAAGGACTACCAGAAATTAAACTGGTCAAACAAATAACAAATAACTTGGTGTGTTGCATTTTATAATTTTAATTTGAAGGATTTTTTTTATTTCACTTACTGTATGCCCCCCACACACACACAAACACACGCACACACACACACGCACACACATACACACACACACACACACACACAGACCTCACCTCCTGCAGCTGTATCTAAAAGAGAGGAGGGGGTGAAAAGGGGTATGAGGTAAGTGGAGGATGGGGGGATGAGGGGGGGGGGAGGAGTGGAGAGCAGGAGAAGCCACCACCCCCTGTGGAGAGCACTGCTCCATTCCCACACCACAGGTGACTGACCCTCCATCCCTCCAGTCTTCCCTCCTTCGTCCCTCTCAGCCCAGTGCCTCTCTTCTTAAAGGAAAAGTTTTGTCCAAAATAAAATCCCTTGCAAAGTTAATATTACAACCAAAAAGATGCACAGCAAAGCATACACAACCAGCTACACAAACCGCTACACAACCAGCTACACGAACAGCCACACAACCAGCTAAACAACCAGCTACACAAACAGCACACAAACAGCTACACGACTAGCTACACAACTGTCAAAGTTGACAGACGGAAACAAAAAGTGACAAATTGGCAACGAATAACAATATACGATATGGACAATTCTGCAAAGCTCATAACATTCAATGAGTTTTAAAAATAATTTACAGAATATGCACAATATTCAAGCTGTATATGAAGTTAGGGTTAGAGGGGTACGATAGTGGAAAAAGTAAGAAGAAATATGAACATTGATTATTGGTCTAGGCACAAAACTATATGCGCCTCTGAAGTCTGAGTTATTGCTATTGTTATTGTTACTGAGTTTATTTACTTATACTGAGACCTCTTTCACACATTTTCAAGACATTTTTCAGGACTGGGGGTCACTGGAAAAAGTTGTGAAGGAGGAGAAGTCCAGGCCACTAAACTAATTAGAACAAATAACACCCCCTCTACCACTGCCACTTGTCGGGTTGGTGGGGAACGTGAGGGCTTGTGGGGGTGCACAAGGGTCACTGTGTGTGTGTGTGTGTGTGTGTGTGTGTGTGTGTGTGTGTGTGTGTGTGTGTGTGTGTGTGTGTGTGTGTGTGTGTGTGTCCCCGGTAGTTTTGTTTCATAAAACTACAGACATGCGTGGAAGAGTTCAAGAGATAAAGGAATGCAGGTGAGGCACTAGTTTCTCATTTATGAACCACTTCTTTGTTAATATTATAAGTTCATATATTTAATATCTTTCCTCTCTTTGCCTATTGGACCTGCCCCGCCTCACAGGGGTGTACCGCTGTTGGACAACTCAATGTATCATCGCTGTGTCTTTAAGTACATTCTACCCCTCGGTTTATATTCTTCTTATATGAAACATTATATCCTTCTGGAACTATTGTGGAGATTTTCATACCATTTTCATATTGTTCATACTATGGCTGGAAATGAACAAACAAAGCTATCCTTGCTAGGGGGTTGTGTTTAAATTCCTTTATTGTTCTGTGAAGATTTATTTCTGTCCATCATTACCAATTAAAATAATGAATTGGTTATTAATAGCAAGGTAGGTCAAATAAATGTATGTGTTATGTCTCTGCTCCTGACACCAAGTATGTATATGTGTCGCACTTATTAACTGACAGACAGTACATACTGTATATCAGACTACAGTATCACTGCTGGTGTTTGTGTTGGTTCCTTCCTTACATCTCTCTCTCTCTCTCTCTCTCTCTCTCTCTCTCTCTCTCTCACACAATTGAATTGAATTGAATTGAATTGAATCTCTCAATTGAATCTCTGTCTCTCTCTCTCTCTCTCTCTCTCTCGTTCTTCCTTTATTTGGGGCAAAACTTTATATCACCTGGTGGTGAGACATGAGGGTTTAAGTTCCACAATAGCCCTGCATCTCCTATCATGCTGTATGTGTGTGTTTGTGTGTGTGTGTGCGTGTGTGTGTGTGTATCATCCCACTCCATCTCTTGTTTGGGTTTCAGTAGGTTACACACGGCTGCTGAGAGGGGGCTGTATGATTACCATTCATAGTGCTACAATGAGCTCATCTGATTTCATACACACAAGCCCCCCCTCACGCACACACACACACACACACACACACACTCACATGCATATATGCATATACACAACATGCACACAATTCCATGCACTTAATTGAACATAGACATAGCCAATGCATGTATACACACTTATAAACACGGACGCATCGGCCACAAAGCTGCTGTAATAACACAAACAAAGTGAGCTCAATCATACTTTTGTTGTTATTTATGTTTATCATAACCTCCGTTCATGTTGTACTAACTATGTTGCAGTGTTGAATGGAGGCTTTGTTAAATCATCCTAAAGTATTTTCATGATCTGTTAGCATTTAGTCATAGAATCAATTTCATTGCATTGTTGTGTCTTCTGTTCATTGAGCTATAAAGCGTTAAATATCTTTATGATCATGCAACGGAAAAGCATTGGATTTGAATCACAAATGCATGAAATGAATAAGAAAACCGATGAAAAACCTGTATCGTACTAACAATGCCAAAAACAACAACAATGATAATGATGAATAATCACAAGAGCCCAGTGTATTTTAATTGCTCTGCCTGAATGCTGCTCACTTGTAATGACAGTGTGGTTTAACTGCTGCACTGAATCACTCAGGATTACAGCATTAGCCTAAATGTAAAAATGCTAATTCACTGACCAAAGTCAGGCCAAATAATAGCTGCTATAATTAACGTGCAAATTAATTTCATTTTAATTAATCTCAATATAGCATTTTTCATATTTAATAACATTCATTTGCAGGTACATTTAACTTCATGTCTCAGACTCATTTGAATATTAAAGGGCACCGCCACACGTTTCACATGTAAAGGTCAGTTTACCAGCCGTGAGTCGTGGCGGCCTGTTATTAATAACGTATAGAGTAGAACACTATATGATGTCATCAGGGTTAACACCATACTTGTAACAGAAAGCCTGAGTTCTCCACTGGCAGCCTTGAGGCATTTATCAGGAAGGAGCTAGTCTAGCAAAAAAGTGTCTTTAGACTCCCCCATCTTTAAAAAAGTGCAATAATAAATCACTTGAGGGTATACTTTACTATCCTGAAGATCTAAAGATGATATGAGGAATGTGATTGTAATCTGAGGTTTAATCATGCAAACTTTGTCAAAGAAAGCGTGGCCTAAAACCTTCAACATGCTCTACATATTATGTTACCACGGCAACTGCAGTACATCTAAGTTTCTAGCGGTCAACCAGTAAACCCTGTGTGACCTGATAATTACCAGGTAACACACACACACGCACGCACGCACGCACACACACACACACGCACACACACACACACACATACACACACACACGCGCGTCAGGAAGACAGGCTGGTAAACAGACAGCTAGAGAGACATGATATGATGCCGCTATCAGCTGTTTGAAAAGACAAGCTGGTCACTAAGAGCTCTCAGTTCTCCTTATTTGTTTATTTTTTAGGATATAAAGACATGCGTCAGACAGACAGCTACACAGACATACAGGTATAAACATGCACGGATATATAGACAGACAGGATAGACAGGTTGGTTGGACACAGGTAAACAGGTATAGAGACATAAGGTAGGTCAGACAGGTAAGACAGACAGGTAAGGAGACAAAGAGAGAAGTAACAGAGGCAGATGGGTAAGTGAGACAGATACAAAAACAGGTAGGCCAGACATACATGTATGTGTCGAAGTGACAGGTGCAGAGATAGACAGGTCAGACATGCTGAGCCAATCAGGTACAGAGACAGACGGACAGGTTGTCAGGTCTTCTTGCTCATAACAGCAGTAATTATTGAATTAGTCTGAAAGTTCAATCCAAGGCCTCTCACATTTCACATCGGAGCTAAGCTGCACCACAGAGCCGTAATCCTTTGCCTGCCAGCCCAGGATCTCTCTCTCTCTCTCTCTCTCTCTCTCTGTGTGTGTGTGTGTGTGTGTGTGAGAGAGAGAGAGAGAGAGAGAGAGAGAGAATATGAGATATGAGAGCAAACTTGCATGTGTTTGTTTTCATCTATTAGAGCAAGTGCTTGTGTGTTCACTTTCCCCTCCCCTCCACACCCCTTCTCTTCCCCTTCTTCCCCTGTCACACACACTCACACACACACACACACACACAGGCACACCTGTGTGAGTGTTTTCAGGTGTATTTGGTTTGGTTTGGTTGGGAGGGAGTGGAGTTTGCTGTATTATCGCCCTGAGAAACCTCTGATCTCTAAATGCACTCGCTAAAACCCTGCTGCTTGGAGGAGGTTCACCCAGTACAAAACACACACACACACACAAACACACACACACACACACATACACACATTTCAACAGGTGTGGTGTACCCAGTGCGAACACTGATTTGCTGGTACAAAGTGTGAAACTGTGCAGGAAGGTTGTGGTGTGTGTGTGTGTGTGTGTTGTGGTTCTTTGATGAGAAGTACTGAAAGGGTTCTTCTTGTTGAAGCTGCACTGGGTTTAATCCAGCCTGCTGACAGAGCCTCATCCCCACCACTTCCTCATGTACACACACACACACACACACACAAACACACAGTCACAGCAGCTGGCCCAGGCTTGACACAAAAGGTTCAATCCCTAATTGGCAGGTTACACTTTTCTGTCGTGGAGTGAGTGAGTTAGCGACTACAAGTTACAGTTCCTACTCAGAGTGGATAAACAGGGTTAAGGCAGACCAACAGGTGTGCTCTAGAGTGAGTGAGCATTTGCATGAAAAACATAAGCACAAGTCCACCATCCCGCGACATATTCGCAAATAAAGTGACACGTTATTCGTTACCTTTTTTTTGCTTCACTGTATGGAGAATCCAGAAGTCGTGGGCCAATCAGGTTTGTTTCCTGACTGAAGTTACAAATGAATAAATAGTTGATGCCATTGAAAAAGCTCCCCAGTTGTGCACAGCCTTAACATTTAAGGCTACAAATATAAGTTCAAAAGTTTCAAAAGACAGTATGTATTATCCTTCTTGTCATGGGTAATCAAGAAAACCAAAAAAGAAATAGATCAGATATATACTGTTTATAAATATGTGTACCATTCAGTTTTAGAGACAATCTGATTAGATCTGTCTAAAATAGCACTGGTACATATGTGCACTGAGAAATTGTTTAAGTCGCTATACATTTGATATTCAGAGCATTCATTTTGTGGCAAACACCTATTATCTATGCAAAGATCGGAAGGAGTAATAGTACGTCCGAACTTGTCCTTGCTTTGTTGACATAGCTGGGCCGGCCGTGCGTTCTGTTAATGCATGTTTGTGCATGTGAGCTTGCCCCACTGGTTAGCGTGTCCTAACCGATAAGTACTGACGGACATATTTATTTTCTTTTTCATTTTCATCAGATTGACACTTTTCATGTGACATTTTTCACATTGCTCACATGAATGTGATGATTTAAGAGTTGCAGCAACTTATCGCCTTGTTCTGTTGTTATTATTATTAAATGAAGCTTGGTGGCTGGCTAGCTATGTCGGAATGACATGCCCATTCTTAGTCCCGCCCACTGTGCTCTGATTGGCCAGTCTTTTCCCGCCTTTTAACGCAACTCCAGACCTACAAGACGTGGGCAGCATTTTCGAGGTCGGAAATTCAGGCTCACTTCCTGATTCGGGAGAATACAACCAGCGAGTTCACCGGGGAAGGTGTGAGAAATTGTGAGATATTTGCATGACGATTATGATGAATATCGAGATCACATTTATTCATTTATTTGAGGGATAAACCATTTTTATTGAACTTTCAGATTTAAATAGGACTGATCATGTTGTGCCCTTTGTTGTACAAGATCAAAGGGGCCAAACGAGTAACAGACAATATTTTACTGGACAGCCTGGACTCCAGGTGAAGTCAAAAAACATCTTGATCCCCTTGATTTGATATGCAGTGGAGTTAATAAGCGGAGTGGAGCATGCATTTTAAAGTATGTCTATATATTTAATATCGCAGTCGAGTGATAGTGATTTATATTCAATTGATTGAGCAATATTATGAGCATTTCCAGTGTTGGTTAGTTGATGCCAATTGAACATTATTATTATTATTATTTAAGTCCCAAATTATACACTTTAAGCTTTAATTTGATGAATATAATAGAAAAAAGGGGTAAATAATGTATAACTGCACCAACACAAGGCAATATGTCTTTTATGCACAATGGTGTCAGAATAGGCACAAGCAGCTATTGTGACGCGACTTCAAGGACACTCCTCTCTCCTGCTGCACATTTAATTAGCCTACTCCACTTTGTGCACTCTCCTCTCTGCTTTTCAACATCTGCCCTTATTCTCATGATTCCTCATGAAAGGATGTCTCGACAATGGAGGTCACCGATGTTGGACAGAATTATCAAGAGTCAGAGTTTGGGGAACGCCCAGCCCCCCTTTTCTCCCAGGAAAATAGAGAAGAGCAAAGAATAGAAAGACTTTTAATTTGGTGTTACATGCTGGAGCAAAACAAGAGAAAAGCACACAGTACGTCTCTCACTTTGGAATTGATCCCAACCTTCATTCACAAATGACTGGTCATTGATGGCAATGAAAGGTTAAATTGAATTATTTGTGCGCTCTGCTTAATCCAGAGAATAAAATGTGTTTTCACAAGCCTTCTGAGCTTATACTGTACTTTGTGGCTTAAAGGCTTTTAGCACAGAACTTACTTCTTGTATATTACCCATAAAAGGGCATGAAGGTCAAAGACTGTACATCTTGAGAGGAGCATCTTCACACACACACACACACACACACACACACACACACACAGAAACTATTTACGGAACAGAAGGTTTCTGTAAATATCCCTTTAATCGGCCTAATGAAAACACAAGCAGAACACAACCACAGCTGTACCATAATAAGCCATTAAATATGGATTAGGGAGGAACTACCATGAGGTTCCCTCTCTCTCTCTCTCTCTCTTTCTGGTGTTTAATATTGGGTTATTCCAGCGGTGAGAGTGAGAGTTCACACACATATACACGCACACACGCACACACACACACACACACACACACACACACACACACACACACAAACACACCTATACACACACACACAGCTGTAATTAGCAGCTTAGGCAGGCAGCCAGCTCTGGAAATGCATGGTGATATGTGTGTGTGTGTGTGTGTGTGTGCCAGCACTGACAACGACTGCACTGAACTTGTCGTTTCTGCGCAGGTGTGCATATTCTACGTGCACACCTGTGTGAGTGTGTTTGTGCACGGTGAGTCACACGGTTGTGCGTGGGAGTTGTGTTTGTCTAACCTGTGTGCTGATGGAGAGCTGAGGTGCTTGGAGACTTGCTGTGACGTGTATGTGTGTGTGTGTGTGTGTGTGTGTGTGTGTGTGTGTGTGTGTGAGCGTGTATGGGAAGGGTGATTGCTGCCTAACACCTGGTATTAGCACCAGTAATCCTCATACCACATCATACTCACGCACCAGTCCCATGCAGATCAACTTCAGCTCCCTGTCCTGCTTGGAGGTGTGTCACAACTCGTTCTTGGGGGGTTGAGGTGGGGGAAATATTCCATCTGAAAGCTTCTAGATTAAATAACCCATCCCTTGGCTGCCAGACAGTGATGTAAGAAGTACTTCTTGCTCTTAATTTAACAAATAGATTACGTCATAATTCTTCCCCATATTGTTTACTTACATTAAGACAGTTATTTGTATCATTCGAAGTCTCCTGTTTTAAAATAATCTAAAATAATTTGCATGAATTTCCAGATCAGAAATGGGAACATTGGATAAAACTAGGTTAAAAATTCTTCTGGATATCTCTTTTTATCATTCCATACATCAGAAAAGACATTAAGAAAGTGATCGAGTCACTCAACTTGAGGGAAACCTGAGTGGAGATTCAAAAAAATGGAAAAAAAATAAATCAGGTGAGCAGGTAGAAAAGTTGTTGTATTGATAAAAACAAAATGCGACGAGGTGAAATGACTTAGTGAATACATCTTGATGTGCGTGAAACAGGTGACTTATATGTCCACTGAAGAGATGACGAAAACAGAAAAAACATTAGAGCTGCATGCAGCGATGAGGAGACTGGAAACTTCCTCAAATTAATACATTAAACAAACATAAATGTCATATTTCCAGCATATTTTTTATCATCGCTTCCCATCGTTTGAGGTTTGTCTGGCACACTTGTAATAATGTTATCTCATTGCACACTCTGCAATAGTTTAATGGCCCCTAAGTGGAGAATTAGCATGTACCAACTTATCATATTCACATAACAGGAGTGGATGGATTCACACGCTACTGTAATTCACGTTTTCCTTTTGTAGATTTGATGAAGATCTGGTCCAAAATGTGTGTTGACTTTAGGATGGAAACCTGGCCATAGTCTGTGTTTCCTTTACCTGTCTGCCTCTTTTGATATCTTTCCACATCAGTCCATCTTTCAATGTGTCCCTCTGTCAGTACCTGACCTCACATATTGGATTTTCTCTCTCAATAATTAATGGAGGGCGTATTTTGGAAAGCTAAAGGCCGGCAATCCTCGGTGTCAAATTCAAAATTAGTTCCTCCTGTATTATTAAAGTCCCTGAGGGCAACAAGTTAATAAGAGGAACTCTGTAACGATAGATAGAGTGATAGATGGAGTGATAGGCAGACAGACACACAGGCAGGCTGATAGATACAATATATATATATATATATATATATATATATATATATATATATATATATATATATATATATATATATACTGTATATATATATAGATATATATAGATATATATGTATATGTATATCTATATATGTATATATATATATATATATATATATATATATATATATATAGATAGATAGATAGATAGATAGATAGATAGATAGATAGATAGATAGATAGATAGATAGATAGATAGATAGATAGATAGATAGATTATTTTTCCTGTCTTGCGTCAGTGTTGCCTAATGTGTACACACTGTTAAACATTAACACTTCCCACAATGCACTCTTCATCTCACCTGTGAGGAATGTCAGATGTCACTCAGATTATTTAAAGTGTGGCTTTAAATATTTAGTCTCAAAACAACCCGCTTGTTCATACATTTGGCTAGAGAGCTTCTCCGTCAGAGACGTGGGACACATTTTATGCACAGTAATCTGATTACATGGAGATGAAGGATGTGATAGATTATATCAGTGAGAAGAATAAATTACTACTTCAGGGAAATTTAGCGAGTGTAAATTTGTTTGAAAGTAAACAAGTCCCACTATCCTACTGAATCTTTGGAGTTATCTTAGTCTATCTGAAGGGTTATATATATGTAGATATATATGTAAATATATATATATGTAAATATATATATACAGTATATATATATATATATATATATATATATATATATATATATATATATATATATATATATATATAATCACTGAATTACAAGGTATAATAAGACTACATTTTAATTAAAATCCAGGCAGATTAACAGAATATCCTATTAACAGATTTATCAGGGTGCATGGACATAAACACCGCTGTGTTGTTATAATTGCATCATCTATTCCACTCATAATACTCAATAATTGAGACAATATTGGTAGATTCTGGTCATCTACAGCCAATAGAAATGAATGCTTTATAGCAGAAAACATTATTCTGCTGGAGACCACTATTCCGATCATCCTACATATTTGTGTTATTTAGAGAGTATTTTCCTCAGCTATTCGTTTTGTTTTTAGTGGTGAGGCAGCGCACACCTCAGGTTTGTATGAGCTTCAAAAGGCCCAGCATGCATCTGGGCAATCCAACGGTGCTTCAGTGTCTTTTTGATTTTAATTGTGACATTTCACATTTGTCCATTTGTTTTCACATTTGACTTTGTTTAATTTGGCGCCTTCGTTCTGGATATGAGGTCGTTGGAAAGAAATGTTCTCACCTGCCAGCTCAGGTGTCTCTCCGACTGTCTGCCTCCCTTTCCGAGGCCGAACAAGCTCACTGGACCCTAATACATCACAGACAAACTGTCTTTTGTCTGTCCTAAGCATGCAAATGTGTCGCAGCCTTGGGTGACTTGACGATGAATTGTTCAAGGTACCAGAAGTCTTGACTCCCACTTCGAGAGCTCAGGCTGTGGACACGGATTTATATCAGTCGTGTTTCTTTATGCCACCTAAAATCCATGTCGATCTCTTTTTATCATTCGCCACTGAAAGAACTCAAGGACATTATCAAGGCACTGAAAGCTTTTCTAATACCCTTCAAACAATGGGATCCCATCATGTTAGTGCACAGGTGTCCATTTAAGGATTGTATTATTTCATGACAACAGCCGGGTGCTTGAGACTCTCTTGGTGTCAAGAACTCGCGGGCATTTTAATTAAATGTAGAGCTGCTTTAATTCAATGTTTTTTATTATTCTTTGAGCCTTTTAAAGAATAGTTTGCACTTTGTATGTAACTCAATATTCCTACTTTATATGCCTTGTATAAGAGTTACATTTTTTAAATTAATTTTGTTTTTCTTAAATGTAATTATTGTACCCATGTTTCTGTCTTTGTGTTACATATGAACATTGCATTGCAAAAAAAAGTTTTCTTTTAGAACAAGCTCTATGTGATGTTAAGCTATATATGAACACAAATGTTTTTGGAAAGATGAAAAATTGTCAAAAAGTATCATACTCATAATAAGTTGCCTACTAGTAATTTGTAACAATCAATATATTTAGAAAGTAGCTGAATTATTTTTTATCAACCTTATTAGGAAAATAGGATTTTGTAGACCTTTTTTAATATTTAACATAGTCATGATTCAGGATTGCCCTCATCCAATATGACCAACTCAAACATAAGTGCAAGACCAGAAATATATTTTTGCCAGTGAACATAATTCAGACAGTGCTTAGGCCTCCCGACAAAAATTGGCAAGATCAGTTAGTAAAATAATAAACACATATTTCAGGAGGTATGGTTTAAATAAACAACTGTCAAATTGGTTTAATATTATATGCATTTTGCATCACTTGCAAAGACTGAGTCCACAAGTCCTACACAAGTTAATCATTTGCCAGTTCATACAGATTTGACCAAAAAAAACAAAAACACAGTCAAATGAATGCTGTGACAGGGAAATGAGTGATATGAGATATGAGTGTGATTAGAGGAAGTGGAAGTAGACCTGGCCCTGGCCCTGGCTAGACCTGTTTGGCCCTGTAATGGAAACCCGGCTTATAAGGGATAAACCCTGAGAAGCCTTGTTTGAGTGGCAACAAGGCTGAAGATGAAGCCCCAGCTGGCCCTGTGTTAGAGAGCGGGCCATTGTAGTTCAAGTTGTGCAGACAAGATGGTCTGAGTGGCCGTTAGACAAGACGTGGACACCAGAGACCAAGAAGACTCCCTCAGGGACAAAACAGAGAAGAGAGAGGGAGAGCGAGAGAGAACTAGCCTAGAACAATGCAATGGTGGGAGACAGAGTGCTGCAAGGAACAAAGGAGTTCAGAGCTGTCATTCAGTTTCTTTTTTTTTGTAGTTCTATCCATTCTTTTGTCTAAGGGGGGGACTGTAAGAGCCAAGAGGCCCTGAACAGCAGCTGGCAGGTAGGAAGAGAGGGAGGGAAATAAGTGAGAGAGGTTGTACAAAGAGAGAGAGAGAGGGAGAGAGAGAAGGGGGAGGGATGAACGGGCAGATAGGTGAAGTGACTAGAGGGGGGGGAGGGCACAGAGGCCAGGAGGTTTGGCCCTACACACAAATCATATGTTTAGCTACTTCTGTATTACAACAATAGATTGTAATACATCTATAATATGAAGAAGGTGATGAAGCAAGGACGTCATGGCAACAGAATATTACCAGGATGTAACTAAATAAAAGTATAGTTATGAAACTATGACATGAAGAGTAAGTAAGAATACAAGTATTTACTCATTTGAAGCTATGATTACCAATGTGTGAATAACAAATGTGAGAGTAAAACCTATGAAAGAAAATGGTGTTAGCAAGATAAACGTGTGCAGCCAATGTATACAAATAGATTTTTTTGTGGTATGGAGTTCAACTTCAGACATAAAGTATATGCTACATTCAGATATTCAAACATACATGCACGCACACACACACACACACACACACACACACACACACACACACACACACACACACACACACACACACACACACACACAGTGGGTCTCAGTTAACCAGAGAGTCAATAGGGTGCAGACAGACTAGTGTGATTACAGCAGATACTGTTGCTCTCACTGTTCACTGGCTTCTCCCTCTGTGTCTCTCAGGGAGATGAAAAGACAAAACAATCTGGTGGTTTGTGCTCTCCTGTCTCTGCAGAGAGCTGTCAACGTACAATGTCCAACATCGGACTTGCTGTTAAGTGTCTCTCTGATCTTTAGACACATACTGGATAGATCATGTTTGATTTATACTTTGAGAATCACTGATATGAAACAATGCAGCGTCCTGTTGGAATTTGGGTCCAATTTCTGTCACTATTTGATCCATTCATCACACATGCAGATGCTAAAGGAAACTGCACCTCGATACATACAATATTCTTACTGGATCATATATATGATATATGATATAAGCATATCATTTTTATGTAAAAAGACCAGTCGCTAAAGCTGTCAGATAAATGTCAAAAGTAGAGTATTTCCCTCTGAAATGCAGTGGGCAATATGTGTAGTTATTAGCATCAAATGGAATTACTCATGTAAACTACCAGTAGGCCGCGATTTTAAAATGTCAATTGAGCACAGTACAGTAAATGTAAATGTAACATTCCATCATTGCATTGCACTGTGTTGGTATTAATATTAGTATTGATGAAAACCCATGTCTATGGTCACGTCCAAGCATGGGTCGGAGAAAAGAGAGACAACCAGAACAGACCGACTGCTCAGTAGGGCGGGACTAACCGCACCCACAGCTAACAGACAATCACAACGACATGTCGATGTATTACTAGCCAATTGGGAAAGAAAATGTAAATGACGTGCTGTGTGTGCGGGGTGCAGTGGCAACCTCGTCGCGATCGCAACGCTGCCTTATTAACTGGGTTCAGTGCACGAGCAGGCGAGTGAGCTAGATTAGCCAATGCAAACTTTGCGTGATGCAGGTGCATGTTGGGTAAGGCTGACATGCTAGAATACCCATGGTGGATTCATGGTAATTTCTTACAAGCCTTCCTTAGCTCAACATGTTTGAAACACTTTAAGGAGTGGAACTGGGATGAGTGGGCTGGTCATACTGGGAAGTCGGGCGGATAGGGGAGGACTTCGCAGAGGGCCGTTCAGACCAGTGAGGACAACAGCACACTAGTTCTGGTTACGGTTGTGACTGGTCAGCGTTGCCAGGCAACGGTAGCATTACGTGCACATGTGAGTCCCAGCTACATCATGTTGCACCAAATCCATGCAGCTGCTTATTGTGTGTGATTTCAGACATTTGGAAATTAGGATTATTTGCGGTGATGTGTTGGCATGTTAATGCACTTTAATTTAAATCCTAATGTCTTCTTTTCCTCATAGTAGCCTTTAACATCCTCATTATCACATTCTTCACATTTATTCTTTACATCCCTCCACTCAGAATACATTTCAGCTGACCTACTTTTGTTTTTATCCAAGTACCTTTTTTTAACAAGTAGTTTTACTTTAAACTACAATATGACTATAATATTACAGAACTCTTTCCTTCTATGCACACACACACACACACACACACACACACACACACACACTTGTAAAAAACACAAACGCAATGTGCCCCTAAACTGGCATACATATAAAGTAGCAAGAACAATATCACACACACATACACATGCACACACTGAGCTGTAATCACACACGGTGCCCAGTCTGTTTCCAAGCAGGTCAACTATAGCCTAATATCTCGTGCATACAGCTGACCGTGTGTGTGTGTGTGTGTGTGCGTGTGTGTGTTGTTGGCAGTGCCAGTGGTCCATTCAGTTACGCCAGGCAGCCTCAAACACTCAATCACCCGTTTATCTCGGCCTGTCTTCCCCAAGATACACACACACACACCACCCTGACCAGGCAGATGGTTGTGCCACCCCTGCCAAAGCAGTGTGACAACACACACACACACACACACACACACACACACACACACACACACATATATATATATATATATATAATATAAATAAAGGGGAGGGCACCGTCTGTTTCAGCCGCCTCCTCTTGTCACAGAGGTTGGCACCAGTAGCGCCCACCATCAATCCATCATACTCCTCTCTCTCCCTGTGGGCAACGGCTTTCATGCCCACCTGTTACTGGTAAAATAAGAATGAATATAACAGGATGTAAATGACAGAAAACTCCCTGGAAACAAGTAGGAAAGGCTTGTTACTGGTCTACAGTCTTCAAGGGTTTTATGGTACCCTGTGCAGTTTCTGACCACTAGTGGTTCGTGAGAGAAACGTTTTTGAGTGGCTCTGAAAAGGTCTTTTTCCGTCAGGCTTTAGTGTGTTTTTGACTTCTCTGTGGAAGAAAAATATTTGTGGGGTAAAAGAAAAGGAAGGAGTGAGAGAGGGTTAGAACAGGAAGGAGAGCCTGTGAGGGAGGAACGTGGACAATAAGAGAAATGTTGGGATAGAGACGCAGCACTGATTGAAACGGTTGTTGCTTGGCACAGGGATCTTAAAACAAGATCAGCAATCAGGATCTGAATGAATTCCTTCAAACTAATGTGACAGGACCCAGTTTCTTGAATATGTAGTAAAACTGAAGTGTAACCACATCACGTGGTAGTTTAATATGGGGTTAAGTGCTGCACTATTTCTTGGTCAGGCACATTAACTTGTCACCTGGGAAGTGACAAAGCAAGGTGAGCTGTTACTGCCTTTTTCCTGTCTTTACGCTCCTCAAAGCTATAACCGGCTTCGTATTTATCTAAAAAGCATGACGCTGGTCTCAGTCATCTCATCCAACTCAAGGATCTTATTTCTCATTCCCTCCCCCCCCCCCCCCCCCCCCCCCCCCCCCACACTTTTGGATTTGGTTTGGTTCTCAATTCACTTGGCCACTTGGACAGCTCCAGAATCAGCACCCTGGACAGCGATTGTGACAATAACCTTTCTTTTAAAAGACGCTGATTGATTTTAGAAATAGTTTAAGATGGAGGCCTCCTCGTTTAGCTGTATGTCACTGAGAGAAGTGATGTAACTGAAACCTACTGGTTTTAAACAGAGCAGCGGATGTGAGAGGCCTCCATCATCACCCCTCTTAACATGTTGGACTGGGAGGACGTGAGAGGACGCAGCGGGAGAAAAGAAGGAAGGATGGGTTGTTTTGAGGCCTCTTGATCTGTCGTGATGCTTTTCCCCCCAGGCTACACACACACACACACACACACACACACGCATGCACACACACACACACACACACACACACACACACACACACACACAATTAGACGTTACATAATTCACCCTCTTAACAAAGACAGTGACATCTAACTTAACGGTCGAGGCAGATCGCTGTGTAAATGAATGGCAGTGCACCAATGAGCATCTGCATATGCATTAATATGTACATATGCAGAAGCACAACTTCGAGGAAATGGATCACTTCCCAAACTCTCACTCTTATTAATGTAACTCTGAAATACACACACGCACACATAAAGTCATGCTTATCCCTGTTACCACCGTACAAATCAACACATCCTTATAGATTACCACACACACCTTAATCTCCTCCTTAATTCCTCAATGTCTCAGGCTAAAGTACAAGCCAGCAGAACCCAGATTAGATTTAGGCTGCAGTCTGACAATTTGGCAGTGCTCAAAAATACCAACATACAGCAGGAAAAACATAAATGTAAATCAAAGTACTGAGTCAACCGTTTGCATCAGATTTGCGAGTAAATCCAATGTGATTACACAGTGTCAGGATTGTAATGTGATATTTTCTGCATGCAACACAAAATGCCAGTCGGCACAAACAGACTGTAAATTGTTGGATTGAACCTTGAATCAAGTTTACCGGTCTAACGTTTACCAGTGAGATTTCTCTACAGTCTGGAAGCACAACGTTTGGTAATGAAGAGCACCTCCACATACAAGAAATTAGAATAATTATTATCTGGATATTTTCAGCACACATATCATTAGCAGATCTAAACGATTTTTCTGTTGTGGGTGTGGATAATGGGCTTTACTTAGTTCACATGTTGGTCAATTAACCATTAGACGCTTACACTTCTTATTCATACTTTATACTGGCTCTCAGCTGCCACATGAACAAAGCACACTTAATAAAAACTATAAAGGCAACACAAAGTGGATTCTCATACATTCCATTTTATTTTTGTAAGTACAATGAATGGACCCCAATTATTTAGAAATCCATCTAACTCTTGGCAATTGTCAGCAGTGATGTAAAATATATTATTTTTATATATTTTATTTATATATTATTATTTATATATATATATACACTCAACTACGCTAAAGTTATCAAAATATTAGAAGGCAAACACAATCTATTTGATGCAAACTCAATAAGCCATTTTATGCTCTTGAAGAAAATGAAAAACGTCCTGTTGAATTAGAATTGTGAGTTTAAGAAATCGTCTGACAAAAATGGTATTTAATCACAAGATTTCCCTGTCTTTTCCGCAACATCTCATCATTGCGTGTAAACATTGCGTGTAAACAGCAGCAAAATGTACAATAATCATGTCAAATAAATAAATCAGATAGCCCGTGAAAACAAATTTGCTCAAATGTAGCCCTTTTAACAAATAAATAAACAGATTGCAGCGCTTCAGTTGCCGGGACATAAAACACACAACAGAGAACGCTATCCGTCAGAGAATAACTCTAATAATATTAATAATAAAGCTCATCCATGATGAATAATGTATTATTCCTTATTTCAAGGGCCATTTGGGATTACTTGGTCATTGCATAGCCTATATTAATAAAAACCCGTAAGATGCATTCAAATACTGATTTTGAGGTTGATCCCCATGGCAATGGTCGAAGCTCCAGGTCAGCCTTACATACAGTACGTTTAGGTGTCAGTCGTACATTATATGCATGTAGGTATGGTGATGTTTATACATCATATGGAGTGTCTGTGTACGCTCATCTTTATTACCATATGAAAAATGTATATGCAGGATTGAGTGTGGCCACGTGTTTGTGTGTGAGACAGGACCACTAAGCCAGTGAACAAAAGGGTCCAGTGCCGCTGGTGTGGTCTCCCTTCTGTCTATCTCAGGTAGAGCATGTTACTGCTAATGCCCTTTCAGATCCCTGCGTCGCTACCCCACAAGCCCCCTCTCTCTCCCACAATCCTCTTTGCTCCCAGGGTCCCTAAGCACCTTGGCGTAGGGAAGGTGGCTTGCTGCGGATTGTCTTAATCTCTCCTTTTCCTTCAGAAAAGGGCTAAGCCAACCCGAATGTCACTCTCCCTATCACTTCAAAAACCAATTGGTTACAAGGATATATTTTTTCCTCTCCTCTTTGCCTTCGTATCTGTTTCTGCCACCTCTCACATCACTGTCCTCCCCCCCCCCCCCCTTTTCTTTTGTTTTTCAACGCTGAGCTAGCATATCTACAATAACTTAATAATAATAGCAGGAGACATTGCACCAGATTTAGTCTGATTTGATGAAACTCGCTGAGAAAACACTGTTCACATTACATGTGTTTATGTGTCTAATGTTCACATTAGACACATAAACACATGTCAGTTACTTCTCAACATATTCTCATTTCTACACTTAAAAGTGTCGATAAAACGTAACAAATAATGCCAGATTCAACCTCTTCTGCGCCTTAATGCTGACACTGAGTTGAAGATAAACTCCTGCGGTTGAGCTGCAGGTCGTTCCAAGGTTGCATGAGTCGACGGAAAACCAACGGAATGAACTCTCTTAAAAACAACAACAACAAACTAATGATTTTCTCCTCTCGGACCAGTAAATCCTGTGCCTGTGTTTTTGTCTCTTGTGTTTTGGGTTTATTGGGGATGTTTTTAGCACAGCTGCTATTAGCCTTCATGTTAATCCCCCTGGAGAATAAACTCATTAGAACATTAATCACTGGGTTCTAATTACCTCTCTCTCTCTCTCTCTCTCTCTCTCTCTCTCTCTCTCTCGCTTTCTGCGTCTTCTCTATGTCTCTCTCTAATTCAGTTACTTAGGCAAACCACCCGTCACTGAATTCACAGGGGAAAAGTTACAGTAAAATGGATAAATAACTCAGTTGACCTAAGGGGGGAACCACGAAGAGAGTTCAACAGAGCCAGGCTTTCTTTACATTAGCTGGCTTAACAAAGTCTAAGGCAGAGATCAACTTGCTTTGTTAACCCAGCGTTCTTATAAAAGGGGTGTTTGGCACATTTTGAGACTTTACTAATTGATGTACTTGGCAATGTGCAAACATTTTCAAGTTAACATATTAGTCAAATGTAGGTTAATAATTAATGTTATATGTTTTATATATCCAATCTTGCAATAGAATGTTTACTCATGGTGACTTTCACATTATTAAATCCATTTATTTATGCTTATAGACAGTCACACATGGTTAAGGTCAGGGAAGGATTGTAGTCTGGTTTTGATACGAGGAAAGATAAAAGTTGATAAGAGTAGAAAGCTGAAAGGTTCATAGAGATGTAGAGTTAGGTGTTGACTCGTAATGGGTTCAACACTATGTATGAGCCCTTTCCTTTTAAAGAATAATATGTTCATCAAAAAAATATAACTTCAAGCAAAAATCTTCAATTATAAAGCAAAACTGGATAACCTCTCCGATGTTTGAGAGTGTGTTTAAAAAAATAAATACTAAAAATGTAATCATCAAGATTCATCAAACCATTGAAACTGTCAGCTTTGAACAGCTATTGCGTCAAGGTCCTGTTGCGACAAAATATATCTGCACATTTAGGGCCTTCTCCTCACCTCACATTTCTTCAGAAACTGACTTTGCTTACAACAATTTGATGAGATTTTTAGAAGATGTTTTTCCTGTTTGACATCTGTCACAAACAAATGGCAGATACTGATTCATACAAGTTAGCTGAAAGGCTAAACAGACAAAAGAGCACCACCTTGTAAAACTCACTTTACTCACCTGGTTAACGCAGTCAAATTGTGTGTATTACTGTCAGGCCCTCCTCCGAGAATGAATTCAGACACATCTTTAATTCTGAAGTTTGAGTGAAATGTTTGCATTTTGTGGTCTCGCCGGGGGCATTTTGCGAACATTTTAAAACCTTGTGTGTGTATGTGTCAGCTGGGAGGACACTTCCTGCTAACAGGCCAGAGCAGGCTCTGAGAGCTGGGGGGAGAGGGGAGAGGAGGGAGGATGGCAGTGAGGCGTGGAGGTGCAGCTCCCTCACATTCACACGGGACCACACAACAAGGCAACAACCTCTCTCCCTCTTTTCTCTCTCTCGCCGTCTCTGTGTCTCTCCATGATTTCTTCTCTGCTGCTGAAAGTGGAAACAGAAACTTAAAAGCAGCATCAGGTTTTCATATTCTGAGTGCATCACCGCTTATGGTACTTGATACCCGAAGCATTTACTTGGCTTAACTGTCTAAAAGCATCACTTTGAGAATGTGTGTGTGTTCGTGTGTGTGTGTTCTGGGTGGGACTGTTTAGCTGTCACCTCCACAGAACCCATGATGCAGGGTCTTAGCGCTAGCTTCTCATGGCTGAATGCACAGGACACACACACATGCACGCAGCTACACACACACACACACACACACACACACACACACACAAGGCCTCGTTGACAGGTGGAGGTAAACGGAGCAGAACTCTGCTAATCCACCTCTGCCTGGGAGAGAGAGAGCAAGAGGGGAAGTAAGAACAGAGTGACGTGAGGTGCATCGTGTTTTCTTAAACACCAAAATGTCCCAAAATGACACATCATTACAAATGTATTGTGTGCAGTCAAGCGGTGTGTCCACCTGCAGAACTTTATTATAAGGTACTAAATACATCAGGCCGGATTTTGAGGCTCTGCGTAATAAATGATGCAAACAAACAAAAACGGGCCTTGCAGCATCGTCTTCGCGTGACGGTGGAGACAGGAAGCAGATTTTCTACACACTGCAGTTGGTTTAGTTGCAGAAAATACTGCAGAGGACGAACGAAAATGGCGAAGAGCAGGACCAGAGATTCATTTGCTTGTTCGAACTGTTGCTTATTAACCTGGCTGTTTGTTTTCTTCCGGAAAAGGGTCATGTGATCGGGCGTAACGAGTGCAGGGAAGTACTTGTCCTGACTGCTAAGACACAATCAAGTAGTGAACACGTCTACGTCATCATTTACACCCATCCACACGAGGACGTAACCCCGGCGTTTTCAAGCGTATCCGTCCTCGGGAGCATTTCCAAATGCGCTAATGCTCTAAAACGCCATCGTGGTGTGGACGCTCAGAGTAAACGTTGCAAAAAAGATACGCGTTTTAAAACGGAAACGTAGCAGCGTGGACATGGCCTGAAACGTAAATATAAGGTGTAAATGCATCCGTCTCTCCGAGATGCATACGGAATCTTTAATGCAACTTTGAAACCTCTGAAAAGAAAATTCCCTCTACGGGGTCTAAAGTGTGATAATTGCATCTGGACATGAGTTACACTCATGTTAGACCTCACACTCCCGGTCTCAGTAAAGCATCAGGAAGAAGCTGAATGGATCCACCTAGGCTTCGGCAGTATTACGGCTTTAGGGTCCACCATGGTGTTTAGGAATCCAGAATGTTGCCGCTTGATCGGTACAGATGATCTTGGCTATGGGCCTAGTTGAAAGACTAGTAATCAGTAACGTTACAGCTGTGAATGTAGCAGTGCAGTATGTGTACAGTTTAGGCTACTTATCCTAATTTGCTAGTAGGATGGTATGAAACAACAGATACCGCTCAAGCCTAATTGCAACACATATGTGGGCGAGAGAGCATTATTATTATTATTATATGGCTATTTGGTCCCCGTATCTGTGTCTACGGTGTATAATGTAACATGTAAAGTGTCTTTGAGTATCTTAAAAAGCGCTATATAAATTAATTAGATTATTATTATTTTTCACACTTTAATCATGCTGAAAGCTTATGAACACATCTCTTGTAAAAACAAGATTTAAAGGGTTTTACAGATCTGTCAATTAAATCAACTAATCGATTACTCAACAAAATCGGATGAGTGAACATCTAAGAGTTTCCTACTTCTTAGATGCTTTTAATATTTGGGTCAGCTGTAGCTCATTAGGGAGCGTAGTCGTCCCGTAAGCACACGGTAGCTGGTTCTCTCCACATAGTTGCATGTTGAAGTGTCCTTGAGCAAGACACTGAACCCCAAGTTGCTTCCCGGGTGATTTACTAGCAGCCCACTGCTCCTTAAAAACTAAGGATGATCAATAAAGTGTACATTATTATAAGCTTTTTTTCAATTCAGATTGATATCCACTATCTGCCCTATGAAGGCCAATGACTGTAAGTGTCCGTTTCTATTGTTCGTCTTTACCACGTAAAGTGCCTCGAGTACTTTTTAAAGCGCTATACAAATAAAATGTATTATTATTATTATTAATAATAATAATAATAATAATAAATGAGGTCTAAGTATAAAAGGAGGCATATTGCATCTGGATTTTATCTGGAAGCCTGCGTTGCCTTGCTCCTCTCGACTGGTGACATCAGCAACATCCACAGCCAGAGAGTCACTCAATCAAAGAGCAGACGCTAAAACAGGCATCCTAATGTGCATGTATGGCTGGAACAGGCAGACACAGAACGTACCGCAGATACAGGAACATTATATAAAGACACGTTCTCTCTCTTTGCTTCAAAGTCACTTCCAAATGTAATCTAAGAAAACCAATCTGGGTTTAAAAGGTTATACAGTACAGTGTGACAATAAATCATATATATATATATATATATGCGTGTCAGACTTCTGAACACATCTACACAAACACTCTCACACACACACACTCGCACACACTCACAGCTGGAAGGGCAGATGTTATCGTGCAAGTTTTGTGTTGTTTCTTCAGGTGCTTTCTATTGCAAGTTAGACCATGCAGTCTGCCCTGGCTGCCCCGTACACACACACACACACACATGCACAGTCTTTCTCTCTGTCTTTGATGTTTGTACATTTAGCTCCAGTATCTTGGGGGCGTCTGATGAATGTCTTTTCCATCTCTGCTCCCTCTTCCTTTTCAGTCTCATCTATATTTTGCTGTTTTTCTCGTCCTGCCGTCTTCATCGTTCTCTTTGCAACCCTCATGTCCCCCCCACCCCTTCCCCCTTCCTGTCCTCCTTCTTTTCTTCCTTCAATCATGAATCCCTCCCACCTTTCCTCTCGTTGTTATAGGTGAGTGTCATCAAGCTCACAGATGTTTAGCACCATATTACCTCGGAACCCTGTTCCCTACATGTATTTTTTTTCTCTCCTTTTTGTGCTCAGACACACACACACACACGCACACACACACACATACACACGCACACACACACACGGACACACTACAAAGAAAGGGCTTCTGGTGTAATCATGTCATGTAAATTACCCAGCATACCGAGAGGCCTCTTCACCTGCAATCAGCCTCTCGGTGTTTCAGTAAGAAACTTGTGTGAAATTGAGGTGGGGGCTCATTTTCTGACACATCCAGGAATGCAGTTTCAAACGAGACATGTATCTCATCTGTGTCTATGGTAAGAGTGTGTCTGTACATGGAGTTCTGTAGTGTAGTGTATTTATATTAAGTTTTGAAAGACTAGCCGGTTAATTTACACGGAGAGATGCAGATGAAGTTATCGGTAACGAGTTAGCAACAACTACAGCTCAGGCTCACTAAAGGCGGACTGACCTTTTAAAGTGGACCGGCTGTTTTCTGACAACCCACTCCTCTGAGTTTTGCTCAGCTTTTTAAAATTATTAATGAATTAACTTTACATGGTGTCCTCATATCGGCACTGGCTATTGGTGAGTGCTCAACTCATATCTGCGATGTGTGCCCCGGTAAGATGCTTGTTGCCCACAGCTATTATTTATTTATTTATTTTTAGAAGCTGTACGATGTCTTTGAATCCCCATGTGTGAGTGTTTACAACACATTATCACATCAGAAGTGGCATCATCACTGATGTATGCTAATGTTCCAAGGTAGCAAATGGCTTCCTGCCACGTTCATGCCAACAATTGTTTTTAAGGAAAGGTGCCAGCAATAAACAGGATATCTTTAATTTTGGAAGGAAACTCTTCACCGTCTGTGTCTCAGACCCCTGCCAAATCCAGTCAGGCTTACTGTATTTTACCTGCCACTGGCCATAATGCAGCTTAAATGTGATGGGCTTGGCAAGGCATAAATAAGGATTAGCTGTTTGTCATATGTGGAATATAGAATAGTTGCAGCATGTCTCAGTTGAATATAAAATGCAACTCAGCATTTAATGTCAGCTGGGAAATGGCTACAACATGGATTAATGTATTTTTTATTTATTTTTAATCTTCAAAGTTACACTTCACACACTGCGCTTCGGTGGGATATTATTTTTCCTAGTCGGGGTGCCGAGGCACCAGATAACCACATGACACATAATAATTACAAATGTATTTTCTATGCATGCCAGACATACAGAACATGTAAGTGTTACAGTTTTGACAGCAAAACTTCAGACAGCCGGAGCAGGTGGAGGCTCAGTGTCTGACTGCTGCTGGGGATCAAATCTGCAACATACTGGTCAGTTGCTTGCCACCTTGTCTTCCTCTTAGCCAGGCACTCACCCCGTATTTAGTGTAATACATTACATGTTCATGCAAGTGAAGGTGCTGAATGTGAAGGGGCATTTTGCTTCTTACACTTACCAACTGAAGGCCGATAAAAAGTTCTTAGATGCTTTAATTAACATTTTTATTTCTAACCATTCCCCAAGTGTGCCAAAACCATCAAGTTACTGGTATTCTTGAGAAGCCACACAAATGGTTTGTGTCTTTTCTTCCACCATGGTAGCTCGTAGGCCAACTAACATTTGTAGCATCCCGTCTCATAACTGTTAGCCAAACTGCTGCTCTTTAGTGGCGCGGCGTGGACTCCGCCACGGGAGGTTAAATGAGATTGAGGTGCAGCGCCACTAAAAAGCGACAATAGCCTCCTCCGTTTTGAACGTTGGCTCTCTGTTCCCTCCAACATCAACTTGGTCGAGGCGGTTTGCTATTGCTCAAAGGTGCAAATTCTCCGGTCAAAGTTCGCCCGGGTTGAACACGACTTTGCATGGATTTACTTCGGCCCCGGTGATGAATCCACTAATCGTGACAATATTCCTTTGCAAGGGATTGAATTAGCAGCAAAACGTTGCTCCCTTAAATGCTCTTACTCTGTCTTTTATTGAATTAGTGGACGAGCCTCACTTTCTATGTTGCTCATATTTGCATCTAAACATTCCCATGTCACACATGTCATTTAAGTCACATGACCTAAACCACCAGCTGTGTGTCTTTCTTAAACACACTCTCTCACACACACACACACACACACACGCACACACACACACACACACACACACACACACTTGTACTTAAGTTCAGGCTCATTCACCTGGGTGGGCCTGTCTGTCTGGCAGCAGTGTGAGGATTAGACCAGAGATTAGACTGACAAAACACACATAACAACAAGAGGAAGTCAGGTGTGTGTGTGTGTGTGTGAGTGAGTGTGAGTGTGAGTGTGTGGTAGGGAACTTGGGTGTGTGCACTAACATATGTGTGTTCATTTGGTGTGTGAGCGCTGCTTAGCCTCGGAGGAATCTCCCAGACGAGTCACTCTCTTCTAAATCATCCGACCATTCACTTAAAATCTTTTATTAATCCGTTCAGTGAACAGTGCATTCCATTCAAATCTGGCTTTAATATTTTATGCTAGCTGTGCATTCCATTCAGGTCAACTCATTCAAAATGATCATACACTGAACCCAGACAGGAAGCGATAATTGTTTTTCAGACAGTACAGACTTACCTGATACGTTCCCCTCTGCCTAATTTTAGACTTTAATCCTAGTTCAGTACGCCCAATCCTGACCCACCCTGAGTCTGACAGTTCCCTCGGGTTCAACAATGACATCAGAAACAAGGTGGGTACCTCGGAGATGATAAATCACTTCAGGTTATTGTTCTCGGAGGCAAAACAGGAAGCGACATTTGGCACCCAGACAACCGCTCTGAAGATCCAAAACTGAGAGTATGTATGAAGCCGGGAGTAAAACTAAACAGACAGCATGTTATATTGTCAGAGGTGTCATGACACCATTTTCAAAATGCCTTTCAAAAAAAAAACCTCAGCATGAGACATATTCTCACCAGCATTGTCACTCACACAATAATGAGCTACTTCCAAAAATGCTGTAAACAACATGTCCGTTCAATGAGGAATCAAACAAAAATAACCTGTGTTAGATTGTGAAATATTATTTTTTTATTATCCCAGGGTTGGAAGGGTCACTTTAAAAATGGTACAATATCTAGTCACCTGTTAAAAAATGTAATCAGTAACCTAGCCCAAGTATCCCATTAGAAAAGTTATATAATGCTAATACTTTACATTTCTTTTGGATTACCTCAACATTCAAGAGAAAATTAAACATGGGAACATTTTAACATTATTTTGTATGTAAAGAAGAAAAAGGGAACACCATTACAGTCCAGTGCAGGTTTTGCCTTCCAACTGTGAAAATGCTGCCATCCTCCAAGGACTTTAATCATTTGGCATATTTGTGTAACAGCAGCAGTACCCATAAACATTAAAATATGCAAATGTCTAAGGCTGTACCGAATGTAATTATATATTTTTTTTACATTCAAAGTTCCTCTTGAGTTTTTCGAATGAAGCTCTGAATATCTGTGATCATAGTATATCTCATCACCCTACAAAGATGGGGAAAATATAATTTGGTGTTATTGTAGTTTGTATATAAATATAATTCATAGTGCTGGTAGATTGCTGCTAGACCACAGTGAATAATAATAAAAAAGTAAGACTGCAGAAGCAGAAGCAGAATATTCAACAGATAAAACATGTTGTAAATTTTGGAAACGATTACATCTATCTTTTTTCCAATAAATCTAGACTTTTGGATGGAGAATTATGACAAAAACAGAGACATTGGTGACGCATCCCTCCCTGTGTGTCACAGAGAGAGAGAGGAGCGCAAGAGAAGGTGGAAGGTGTTCTTTACACGCAATGTTTCTGTCAGTTATTAATAATAACCAATCAAATTGTCCGGTATTATATTTGCTCTTCACGGCTGGGATGCCTTTCGGCAAAAACAAAAAATCTGGATGAACTGGAAATTCTGCTAACCATCCTGCATTTAATAACTCGCACAGAACTATGCAAGTTATTCCATCCACTTCCTATTTCTTCATTTATGCTTTTATATGAAAAATCATTGTGAAATGTCCACCCAGAAAAGTCTTTTCCTCCGCTAATTGCGGGCCCCTCCGCCAACCTCTACCTGGCGGCTCCCTCGCTCATCTGCTCTGGGCTCACGCGTTGCCGTCGTTATATTGTTCTTTTATCTATTTTTCTCATAACAGTTCTTTATTTTAAATTGATTTCAATATTGTAATACTGCCAGTTAACCCCATTTTTATCAGATGTGATGGTAATATGATTACGTCTAACTTCAGTAACTGTAATGGACTACAAATACATTTGTTTTGTATCTTAAATTACATAATGCTGTTTGGTGTAATCTGCGCATGTGTGGTAGTTACAAGTCACGTGAATTACCCAGCATGCCAAGAGCGCTGATCACCTGTAATCGCCCCTATTCTACTTCAGCTCACCAGCTTTTACCTGGAAACTTGGAAGTGGAGGTGGTATTTAGTACAACATTAAAGATGATGTATTTTTCTCTCATTATGGTCTTATCAAACTTATCTTATCAGTATGTGAAAGTGGAAACCTGCGGATTTTCCTTTTTAAAAGAATGTGTTTGGGAGATTGGTGTGTTGCTTATTGTACCAAATAAATTATGAGAATATAAATGTAACAATCTACTGTTTGGTAATATTTCCTAAGGTGACACTTGGGCTGAGTGATAGATAGAAGATGGCTGTACAGTTTAGAAGATGAGATATTGTAGCTTCCTTTCAATATAAACTATTATGTTGAATAATCATTTTGCACTTTATTGCATTTCGTCTGTTTCAGTCACTCTGTTTCCATCGATAAACAGAGATTGGTAGTTCCAAAGTGCAACACACATCGTGTTGATACATACAGTAGATGCACTACACTAACACACAACTGTCAGAGTAGCACCCACAATGTGACCAAATGTGACAAAACTGGTTATTTTTAGAAGATTTGAAACATTGGCGCTGAACAATCCCAAATATGAGGCCGATGCATCAAACATGTGCAATAGTTCATCAGCCACTGTGTAGCTGCACTATTTCCATCTCCTTTCTATTCGTGAATCTGGAAGCCTAAGGATTTCACCTTTTGTGAAAAACAAACAATTAACAGGGGAAATGGTTCATATGATTTTCGTTACGTTATGGTCCTCACTGCACCAATGGTTGATACAGTACACAAGGTGATGACTGAATAAGCCTCCCTTTAAAGAGTTCATTTTAAAGGCTGTGTTTCTGTCTCTGAGTGATCTAAAAACAGAATCCCCTGCTTTGCTCCCTCAAAGTGTTTTGCAACAGGTGGACTGAGATCCTTTGTCCTTGGTCTAGCCAGCCCATTCAACACGGACAATGTACAATGGACATGCTTCTTTTCTTTAGATTGAAGTGATAATGATTTAGATCGTTATATGATTGGTATATATCGCACCTGAAGTGACAATCAGATCACAGATCTGGTCGGGGCTGTCATTGGAAATTGATGTTGATGTAAAGCTCGTTTGTCACTGGACTCACTATAGCAGACCAGGCTCCTTCCAAACCATGTGTGTGTGTGTACAATTTGAAGGGATGTGACTTTTTACTTTGAAGTGTTTTTGTGACCGTTATAGTTACTGGGCCAATTACATTGAATAGAAATGTAATGTTAACATTAAAAAAATTATATATATATATATATATAGAGAGAGAGAGAGAGAGAGAGAGAGGAAAATTATGGATACAGAAGGATTTAAACCTGTCTGTCTTTTTTGATTCTATATTGAAAATTAAAATGAGCTTTCGATTTCGACTGCTCAGCAAATTGTGTGGCGTGTTTATGCACTTAACATCAATTATGTATCTACTAGCCTTTTAATGCTGTGATTATAAATGTGAAATGTTCCAATTAGAACTCAATACCAACAGAAATATGTTTAAATAAAATACTTCCAAGAAGAAGATTAAGTATTTGCTATCCTGAGCCCCCCCTATAACCTCTTCTGTAGTGTTGAAACCCTCATGGAAAACATCCCCGACATGCGAGTGTGAGGATCTGAAGACGGAAAGCCGACATGGTGGAAACATGATCATAGCCTCATATCACCGCTTTCACTGTTTTGACTGCTGCTTTGTGTACCTTAACGTTCACTCCCCGCTATATAGCCAACACACGTGCACTCTTCGTGTCCATGCATTAGTGTGTGTCTGCGTGCCGCCTCCACCTTTTCAAGCCTTTTGTGAGAGGGTATTGTCCGGGCCGGTTTACCGGACGGTATTTGTCCAGCGAAAGGGCGTCTCTTCCCTGAGATTCGGCAGCAAGCAGCACAGGTACACATGCGTTCACACAGGCTTCGCACCGTTCAAAGTGGAGCCAAACAATGGACTTATGAGACAACATCACATATACTTTATTCTCCAATCAGTGCACACATTTATGACATTAAACTTTTCTAAAAATTGTGTTTTAAAAGATTGTTTTTTTATTTATTTGTTATTGATGTGCACTTTCTGTTTTAATCAGCTTTACAGAGCGCTTGCATCCTTGTCTGTTTCTAAGGCACTTTTATTTTTTGTAAAAGTCTGGATCACAGACTAAGCTTTTAAAGGTAACGGCGGCTGTTCATAGCTGAAGTAAAAGCCCGGGAACAATGCTTAAAAAGTTCAAAACAGTTTGATTCATCTTTTTGCCGCCGGGGGTAAAAAGGTCAAGGAACATTCTTCCTTTCATTGCCGCTTTCTGTACTTCTCTACATCCCATTCTACCCACTAATACCCAATATTTTAATAACACAGGTGCATTTATCACCGAGTGGCGCTGCAGAAAGAAAACGCTTTATCAAGTTTCGTCACTTGGCTTTTTTTGACATTCTCCAGCGGTTACTTTTCCCATTGCCTCTCAACCGTTCGGTCGCTCGACAACTATTTAAGAAACAGAAAAGAAACCTCCCATCTTTCCATATCTTTTTTAAGATTGTGTATAGAGGTTTGAGCTGAATTTCAACAATCCAACTTACCTAGACATTTTAAATCCTTTCCCTTCTTCTGGGGGATCTGCACTGATTTCTTTACTCTGACGTGTCGGTCAAAACACCACTGTGTGTGCGTGTGTGTGTATGTGTGTATGTGTGTTTGTGTGTGTGTGTGTGTGTGTCTGCATACATGTGTACATGTGTCATGTGTGCAGACGGGAGGGAATGATTCAGAACTCATAACAGTTAAACAAGGTTTTAACATACCACTATTTGGGGTTTCAACTAGCATTAAGAAGGAGTGGGATGGGGGATTCAGGACAGAGCCACCCTTTGTGGGAAAAAAAATATCTAATGTCTATTTCAGGAATTAAACCCTTGATCTGTAGTGAGAGAAGGTAAACATAATTATAGCTCTAGAATGTCTCTTAAGCGTCAGTCTTTACAGCGGTGAGAGTTTAAATCATTGGCTGCAAACAGTCCTGTTTTGTTCAATTATCAATCAAATCAAATAATAGTTTTTTTATACACATAAAACATCTACTGTGTGTTTGAAATGAAGCCAGAACAACCTGAGCATGGCTTTATCATATTTTATTACTCATCTGTTATGTCGTTGTGATTATATACATACTGTTGTAGTGACAGACATCTATTGTTTAGCATGCTTTCGCAAGAGGTAATTGTGGCAGTGGGGTGTGGTTAGGCTCAGCTGTAGAGTGGGTGGAGCGGGGGTGTGGTTTAGGGAACAGTACCGGAATGATGTCTAATCAGTCTCAGCTGGGGCTGAGGGTTAATCAGCCTCAGCTGGGGTTAATCTGTCTGTCTCTCCCCAATAAATAATGAGAGGCGAGAGAGAGAAGCGAGGAGCTGTCATTCAGCTATACTGTGATTGTTGCCAATAAAAGGGTTTTTGAACTAGCCGTGTTGCTGCATCTGTTAAGTCCGAGACTCACCGGGTAACCCGTTACAGTGGAGCCCAACGTGGGGCAGACAAATGGAACACCAAGAGCAGCAGCCGGAGGGGCCGAGCCAGCCGATCGTGGCGCTGGGGCAGATGCCGGCGCGGATCGCTGCGGTGCAGAGGGACCAGGCAGAGATGAACCATCAGTTCATGGGGGAGCTCCAGGTCCAGGCGGAGAGGCAGGCATTCGCCCTGGAGCAGCTTGCAGCCCGGACAGCTGTGGTTCCACCGGCGGCGGCTTCCTCCGCGCTTATAGAGGTGGCCCTACATCGAATGATGGCAGGGGACAATGCACAGTCCTTCCTCGACTCTTTCGAGGCAACAGCGGAGGTGTGTGGCTGGCCTGCTGCCGAGTGGGCGGTCCGGCTCTTGCCTCTGTGATCGACCGGATGGGCCTGTCCCCAGAGGACCACCGGCGGAGGTTCAGTGAGGCCAGGCTGGGGCCGGAGGACTGTCCCTTTGCTTTTGCGCAGCGGCTCAAGGACGCCGCCACCAGATGGCTACAACCCGGGGGTCCGGGAGCGGTGCAGGAGGTGGTGGAAAAGGTCATCCTCGAGCAGTTTGTGGGCGGATTGCCGTCCGGAACCTCTGCATGGGTCCGCTGCAACCGCCCGTCGCTACTGGGGACCGCCATCACCTTGGCGGAGGACCACCTGGCAAGAGGGACTGAGAGGCGAGAGAGAAGCGAGGAGCCGTCATTCAGCTGTACTGTGATTGTTGCCAATAAAAGGGTTTTTGAACTACATCAAGCCGTGTTGCTGCATATGTTACTCACCAGGTAACGGGGAAACCTGTTACAGTAATAAAGATATGATATGTGAGATTGTTTTGAATAAAATGGTCCTTAGATAAAACAATATGGAGAGCAATTCGGTAGAAACACTTGTGGTAATTTATTGATTACTTTAGCTTCAAACGCATTCTCTCGTTTCAGCTTACCTCTTAAGTTCCGGTGTCCCGTGGGCGGGACCGCCACCTGTGCGCTGGAGATCGTACTGTTCACTGTCCATCTATTTATAGTTGTGTACTAGTGTTGTATGTTTCTGGAAACCTACGATTCTTGTGATTCTATCTATCCACTCAGTTTAAAGATCGGACCACCACAGCAGCTACAGTCAATGTTTTTATCAGACAACAACAAACAAACAAATGTTTTTAAAATCAAGGTGACTCACCGACGAAGCTTCTTTTTGAGCCACAGGTCATCACATTCCAATAAAAACGGTCTTGTTACGTCGTAGAAATGTAGTAATTCAGTAAAAGACTTTGTCCAAAACACGTGATTACATCCATAAATATCCACAAACTGGCGTTGCATCATTTCAAATCAGCTGGCAGATATGACATTTCAGAAAAGTAGCTGTAAAAGCCGTTCTCTGCCGCGCACATTTACAACCCTGATATCAAACTGTTCGTTGGACTCTAACCATTCGATTTAAGCCAATAGGAGCAAGATATCTTCTTCTAAACCCACATTAGCCAACCAGAGTCAGCGAAGAAGAAGAGGGCTGACCAACTTCTTTTGGCTACTGTGCGTCGGATTTGTCAAATGACGCTGGATTCGAATAGCCAATGAAAAGACGAAAACAAGGAAGTGCCATGTTGGGATGCCATATGAGTGAATAAACCCACAATTTCATTACATTATGACAACCTGTCGATTTTGGTTCATTTTGCACACAATTTGGTTTCAATTCGGGGGAAAAACACAAAGTGTTTATGCTTCAGTTCCTTTGTGTCAGCAATAGTGCAATAGTTAATGTGTATATGATACCTCTGTTTCACCTTTTATTAAGGTCTAAAATGGAGTCTTCAAATGGCCTTTATTGGAAAAACGCCTAAACATACCCTTAGTGAAACATGTGTAAAATCTTCATTTTCTGTAAAATTATAATCTACTTTTTACTTGGACTAGGCTTTATGCTATGCTCCCATTGTGTTTTCCAGACCATAAGTCACAGCTATAATCATCTGCAGGCATCTATTTCACAAAAATATTTAGGCGAAAATAGAAAATCTTCTACTTATGTGTGTGCCAACTTATATTACTCAATGTCAGCAGCACTTAAAGTGATTCTGACTGGTGGGGGAAAAAACTTCAGAGTGTTACCTTTCAAAAGAGACCAAAACTATGCATTTACTCCCAATGGTTCTCCTACAGCTTTCAATTTACTTTGGGTACATCTGGATAGGCGTTTTTTCGTGAATTTTACAGGAACGCTAAGAGAATGTGTGACTTTATTAACATTGCACTTTTAATACAAGTAATGCTGCACAAAGGGCTTTACAACAAGGGCCATAAACAAGATTAAATAGAATGCATATCGTAAGATGAAAAAAATAAAAGCTAACAAACAATATTCATAATAGTATTGTATCTCCCTTAAATGTAAATGTTTTACCTTTGTGGTTTCTGTAGATGGCATTGCCCTTCCATCCAACACCACTGTAAAGAATCTCGGCGTTATCTTTGACCGAGACTTGTCCTTTAACTCCCATGTGAAGCAAATCTCAAGGACTGCATTATTTTATCTACGTAACATTTAAAAAATCAGGCACATCTTGTCTCAAAAAGATGCAGAAAAGCTGGTTCACGCATTTGTTACTTCGAGACTAAATTACTGCAACTCCTTATTATCAGGGTGCTCTAATCAGTCTCTTAAGTCCCTCCAGTTAATCCAGAATGCTGCAGCTCGTGTACTAAGAAAAACTAAGAAAAGAGATCACATTACTCCTGTATTAGTTGCTCTGCACTGGCTCCCTGTAAAATCAAGAATCACATTTACAATTCTTGTCCTCACCTACAAAGCCTTGATTGGTGATGCACCATCATATCTTAAGGAGCTTGTAGACCATATTGCCCCACTAGAGAGCTGCGCGCACTAAATGCGGGGCTACTCATGGTTCCTGGAGTCCAAACAATTAGGATGGGAGCCAGAGCCTTCAGTTATCAAGCTCCTCTTTTATGGAACCAGCTTCCACTTTAAGTCCGGGAGGCAGACACAGTCACCTCATTTAAGAGTAGACTTATGACTTTCCTCTTTAATAGTGCTTATAGTTATGGCTGAATCAGGTTTGCCCTGGTCGACCCCCTAGATATGCTGCTATAGGCTTATAGGCTGCTGGGGGATGTTTTAGGATACACTGAGCACCTATCTCCTCTTCTCTCTCTACTTATGGATTAATTTACATCTCTCCATTGCACCTTTCTAACTCTGCTTCCATCCCGGAGTCTTTGTGACTTCACATCTCATAGGGTCCATTGGACCTGGCTCCGTCTGATGCCTCCTGCCTGGTGAGCCGGCCTCCTGCCTTGCCCCTGCTGATGCGCCCCGCCCCCCTCCTCTCTACCTCCTTCTGTTTCATTGATTGGAGGTCCATTCATACATTGTCAAATTTATGTAATGTGTTTATGTAACTCTGTAATGCTGTCCATTCTGTATACATGACATCTATTGCATCTGTCCACCCAGGGAGAGGAATCCTCCTCTGTTGCTCTCCTGAAGGTCACTTCCCTTTTCTCCCTGTGAAAGTTTATTTTTGGGGAGTTTTTCCTGATCCGATGTGAGGTCCTGGGACAGGGATGTTGTATGTCAAATTTGTAATTTGTGATATTGGATTGAATAGATCTCGTTCGCAAATTGGTGTTAACATGTTTTACGAACGAAGTTGCAGACTAACATGACTTTTGAGGTATTTTTGCCATATATCAGTCCGACATTATACCGAAAAATACAAATACAATTTTTATCCTTCTCTGTATTGTTGAAAATGACAGCACTGAGACACCTTTGGACCCTGAACTGTGCTTGGCCAGGCTTTAACATTTAAAGACACATCCTCTGGCTATGACTTTTACCAATGACACTTTCGGTGGCCTGGTGCTTCAGACACAGACAATCTGACTAGAAAATGTTATGGAGTTGGAGGAAGAGCATGAGAAAAACACAAACGAAACAAAACAAGATATTGTAATATATAAAGTTAACCTTTTACTTAAGACCTTTACTATCATCTGACGTTTTTAAGAGGTAAATATTTCATATAATTGAGAAAATAATCAGCAGATTAATTGAACATGAAGACAATCATTAGTTTGAGCCATATTATGATATTTAAAGTTATTGCGGTGGTTCTGCAACTTGTTACGCAACACCTGCATCACAGCATTGCACTTTTATTTTGAAAGGTTTTCCTGAACCCTAGGGCCACGATACTTACTCAGCACCTTGATGATTACGCAAACTAGACGTTCAATTCAAGTGGAGAAAAAAACACTTCAAAGCAAACTATTATAACAGCAATATGTATAATAGGAAATGGGATTTGAGGTTTTAATCTCTGCCTTGGCTCTCATCCAGCACACCTGGCCGGGCTCAAACAAACACACAAACAGGATCCTCAAAGACTTACAGATACAAATTGGCAACAGAGATCACTAAACAGTTGCATAAAGCTAGGCTCAGTCACTTCCTTTAAATACAAACTCTCTGTGGTTACGGCTCTCTGCGTCCCCTCAAAGGAAGAAAGAGAAGGGAGGATCGCAGTCGGCATGAAGACAGACAGAAAGAGAGAGTTGAGGCAGGAACTGGAGCATTATGAATGCAGACAAAAGAATGTAGAAAAAATGAAGATGTTAATAAAAGACAAAGACAGTGAGAGTGAGAGAATACGGATGGAGAGGAGAGAGAGAAAGAAGAGAAGAAGAAATATATTTCCCCCAGTTGTTGACACAGTGTCAGCCGCAGTTATCAGGGCTAGAAAAACACATCAGAGATTTGTTTGCTCTGTGAGAGTAAACTAGCCGGAGCAACGCCCTAACCCTGGCACACACACACGCACACACACACCCACACACACGTACGCACACACACACACACACACGCACAGAGACTGAGAAAAACAATGTGTGAGAGGCAGGTTGGCTCTTGCCGCCATGAAGCAGTTTGCAGAGCAGACAGGGAGAGTGAGAGGCATTAGGAGGTTGATCTAAGGCGGGGCCCTCATTCACTTACCTGGTCATGTGGGGCGGGTGTGGGGGGGGCAGAGAGAGAGACAGGTTTAGAGTACGATCACCCAAACAGTGACTCTCTTCAACATTAACATTTGCTAGAGGAAGCTGACATCCAGCAGGTGGCTTTCCTCCACAATCTGTGCCGCATGTTCATGCAGAAGGTGAGGATGGGAAGCAGCGATTCAGAGCGCCAATGTTAATAAAAACAATTGTAGGATACTTGAAGAATATATTTCTAGCCCTCAGGCACAAACATGACACAGAGATATTGTGAAGAATTTGTGTGTGTGTGAATGACGGATGGAGTTGATGGTGGTTGAACTGGTAACCGCACAAAACCCACACAGGGGAAAGCGATGGAGGAGGCCGGGTCAACCGGTCGCTAGAAACACATGCAGTAATTACACATGGGCGTAGAAAATATGGAGATCAGTCACTTTATCGACAGAAGACAGAGTCAGAAGTGCTGCAGGACAAAACACAAAGTTGCGTGGTCGACAGCAAGACATTTGATTTTAATTAGTTTTTGGCTCGTAATTCATTGCAGCATTACAAGTTTGAATGGTTATACATGTGTCTACTCCTTTTTTACGAGACCCCACAAATTCAAAGTTTCCGCTATAACAGATAAAAGTCACATTTGGGCATCCCTTTTCAAATGAGTATGAGAGTCACAGTCCTGACTTTAACATAACATGAGGCGTTAATGCAAATGAAATTAGAACTATTTTAATCGGGATACATAACACCGATGAATTCAAAATTAGTATGACTTGACAAAAAATGTGAGATGACGTTCTGTGGGCTGGAAATACACTTCGTATTTATTTGGTTCTAGTGATATATGTGCGTAACAGAAGAAAAGAGTAAATGTATGCAAACTTAAAGGGGTCAGAGGTCGGTGCTGGTGGATTTTAACTTCCCTGTGAAATGTGTGTAAGATTAACAGTTTTGGGAAAAAATTTGTGGAAAAAGAGCCGTTAATGTACTTACAGTGCAAGGAGTTGACAGTGAGTTCTGTTTTATTTTCTGCAATTAGATTAGCCACATCAACCCGTACACATCCGTGCGACACGTTTCTGTGTTTGAGTGACTGGGCTAACATCCTTTAACCCCCTAATACGCTTTAGTCATGTCATTAATACTGTTAGAGAGGCATTAAAACATTCTGATCTGTTTGTCTCTCTCTCTCTCTCTCTCTCTCTCTCTCTCTCTCTCTCTCTCTCTCTCTCTCTCTCTCTCTCTCTCTCTCTCTCTCTCTCTCTCTCTCTCTCTCTCTCTCTCTCTCTCTCTCTCTCTCTCTCTCTCTCTCTCTCTCTCTCTCTCTCTCTCTCTGTCTCTCTCTGTGTGTGTGTGTGTGTGACCTGTCACTGGTTGTGCATATTACATGTCTCTTTGCAAGTGAACATAAACATTAAAGCCTCATTAAAATATTGTTAATCCATTCTCATGACACACAACCTGCCTTCAAAAACACGTACACACGTACACACGTGTACACACACACACACACACACACACACACACACACACACACACACACACACACACACACACACACACACACACACACACACACACACACACACACACACACACACACACACACACACACACACACACACACGTACATGTACATGTACATGTACAAAACATATGTCTGTTATTAGGAGGTGGGTGATTTTGTCTTTCAGGTGGGTTTGTCATGACCAGCTGAAAAGCTGCACTGTAAAGTGTGGAGACGGCAGCTGAAAAGGTATTTTATTGGATATGACACTTTGTTTTGTGAAAACACAGAACTGGCTATTTACTGCCCTTAGATGTAAGCTTTTTTATGAAAAAGAAAGGAAACGTTAAGATAAGATATAACTTCATTTACTCTGAAGGAAATTATTGTGCTAGAGTTGGATGAAAGATTACCAAAGAATAACAATAAATCAATAGAAATTATATATCAATAATAAGTCATATTTATTAGGTGTAAAAGGTAATACTGACAATAGAATATCAATAATATAAACAAAATTCAACTAAGACAGACAAATTAAATTACAACAACAAAAGAAGACAATTTAAAGTAAGTAATACTGACACAAATGCCTAATTTAAACTAAAATAGAAAAGTAATGTTGTGCACGATGGCAGTAATGGCAGTTTCTTGGGACATTTCCGTACAGAATACTCTACATAAACTATTTGGAACTGTCGACATGTGCACCCCCTTTTACCCTCCTATATAATTTACCATAAACGAGCCAATTCAATCTTGAGATTCATGCAAAAAAACTAATCTTGTAAAAAAAGAACTTTTTGAACCCCTAGCAGAGGAAACGTTAGCCTTCCCTGAACGTTGGAAACATTAGCCCTCCCTGATCGTAGGCCCCACCAGAACATTGGCCCTCCCTGAATGTAGGCCCTCCCTGAACGTAGGCCCCACCTAAACATTGGCCCTCCCTGAACGTTGTCATGTCCAGGAAACTGTCATGTTAAATTAATCAGTTTCGTGTCTTGTGTCCATGTTGTCTCGTGATTTCCTGTTTTATTGTGAAAGTCAACTTGTTCCTTCCCCTGTGTGTTTCTCCTCTGGTCTGATTGTCTGCCTCGCTCCTGATTGTTTCCACCGGTGCCCTTACCCTGTGTATATATTGTCTGCGTCCCTCCCTTTGTCCTGTGCCAGTTCGTCTTGTCTTTTGTGCCAGAGAACCAGCCATTTTCATGGAATTCATCAGTCACCAGGTCACGATTTTATGTTACTTTGTTCATGTAGATTTTCTGTTTGTATGTTTCCAGTTAATTAAAACTGAGATTTGTGTTGTTACTTTGCTTTGAGTCGTGCATTTGGGTTCTAGTCTTTGTTCGGTCTTGACAAACGTAGGCCCTCCCTGTATGTAGGCCCCACCTGAACATTGGCCCTCTTTGAACATTGGCCCTCCCTGAACATTGGCCCTCCTTGAACATTGGCCCTCCCTGAACATTGGCCCTCCTTGAACATTGGCCCTCCCTGAACATAGGCCCTCCTTGAACGTAGGCCCTCCCTGAACATTGGCCCTCCCTGAACATTGGTCCTCTCTGAACATTGGCCCTCCTTGAACATTGGCCCTCCCTGAACATTGGTCCTCTCTGAACATTGGCCCTCCTTGAACATTGGTCCTCCCTGAACATTGGTCCTCCCTGAACATTGGCCCTCCTTGAACATTGGTCCTCTCTGAACATTGGCCCTCCCTGAACGTTAGCTGCTGCACCTTTCAAACTGTGCTTTTGCAGAAAAATTGTGAAGGATTTAAAAATGATTTCTGGTTAAATGCTGGAAAAAACTTGACCCCAAACCGGTGCCATTTACTTATTGTTGAGCATATTGTTCCTGCAACATACAATTAGAGATTTTTGAAATATGTTGTCCATGCCACTTAATGAAAAATACAATTTGTGTCTTTCACAACATTGAATGGCAGAACTGTGCAGCAATAAATTCTGAAGTCTGAAGAATTATTACGTGTCAAGCTCATGATAACGTCCATGTGTCATATGTCCCAGAAGTCAATATCCCGTTTCAACAAATTTGACAAATAAAGACTCCGTTCAAAATTATAATAATGCCATCAATGTTTAAGATTCCTTCACAAAATGAAGACATTGAAGAGTTTTGCCACGTGTCAGCTGCCGTGAATACCAGCGAAGACACCAAACTGAAAGGGAAAAGCAAATAAGAACAGAGGCGAGGGGAAAGAATGAGAAGCACGCTTTGACATCCACATTGTGCCTCTCTCTTTACCTCAGAAATAAACAGATGGAAAGTGAAAGAGAACAGACGAGAGGAGAGACGAGGGAGGGGGAGGGCCCAAGCGGCGATCTGCCATGCAGAAAGGCATGTTTACCACTGGTATTTGTCAAAAAAGACATTTCACTCTGGGAGCAGCCATTTGGCTCCTGCCAGGCAGTTGTGACAGGGAAATACATTAGGCCTGATTTGGTTTGTTTTGGTTGTTTTGGAGATGCTGCAATTATGAGAGACAGGGGGCTGGTGACGGAGCGGGGGTCAGTTTTCTTTCCCGCTCACCCTGCCGCCCTGTGCTCACTTTCTCCTACTCTTTCGCTCTCATCCCACCTGCATATCTGTCTTCTTATTACGCTCTTCTTTCATCCCCCGTGCTCTTTCCTGCTGGAGGGAAAAATTGTGCGGCTCTTTTTTTCATGAACGAATTAGGGCTCTTCCAAAATGCTTCACTTTTAGGGAAAGTGTGCCGTTTTCAATTGTGTCGGCTAAAATGTAATAATAAGAAATCCTACAAACAAATTACATGAATCCCTAACTTAAACACAAACAAAGAACATGCTATAACTATTGTTAGGAAACTGTTCTTTTTTATCATGTTTTTTTTGCCAGCCTCTACAGTGTGTCTGAAAACTGATTAAACAAGCGTTGTAATACATTTTAGCATATGTCGCGTGTCAGATTTGTTAAGTTCTCTATCATTGTGTGGATTCTCGGTCCGTATGTATAAATATGTCTTTTGCATTGCTCAAGAACAGTTCATTGGATCTTTGAACAATAAAGGGAACAGCACTCCGTGTAGCAGAGGGTGTTGGTTCTCAGGGCTCAGGGGCCTGAGTGGAGTAACGGACACTGCACGCAAATCAAATTCCCTCACATTTTATCCCCAGTGTAGACAATAAATATATATAATCCTAAAGCCAGCAGGAAGCCATTTTCCTCTTCATAATTTATCTCCCTCTGTTTCTCTCCACTTCCCTAGTTTTAAGACGTCACACTCATATTTGGCAGAAGGTCAAAGTAAAAGAAAAGAAACCTTCACCGTTAAGGATTAAATATTTACAGCTTTTCATCTCTGAAAAACAACTACAAATGTAAAGTACTGTATTGGTAATTGTTGTGGTATTGTGGAGACCTCCATTTGCTCCTCTTCTCTTCCTCTCCCATATCTTGGTCTATTCTCTCCTTCTGAGTCTCAATTGCCAATGTCTACCTCACAGCATATCTCCCTTTTAATGCCTCTCCTACTTAAATACTTTGTGTTTCTCTTCTACCGTCTCAAGGTTACTTCCTATTCCTCTTTCTTCCTTTTCATCTCTGTTGTACGCGTTATAATTTAGCATAATCACTTTGGAATACCTATGTATCAAAGTGATTATGGTAAATGTCCTTGCTTGGTTTTAACCTTTTTTTAAAATATATATCTCAAATTAAATGCTTGCTTTTGGATAAGACATGTCACCAGTTAACCTGCATGAATACAATTAGGCCTAATTTGTTTATAGGGAGTCTGATATGGTTTCTGCAAGAAAACAGTGCAGGCGGTAGAGTATTAGACTACTTTTTATTATACTAATAGCATACTTTTTTATACACAAAACCTCACTTACCTGCCATTCGGCTAGTGATAACAAGCTCACAGTGTGCATCTAAAAGAGTGTAAACGCCATAATTTATTCTAAATTCCACTGGGGATAAGATAAATTCACAGAGTATGTCGAGCTGATCACTTTTGTGAAAATGATTCATAATAGATCTAATATTTCTGGAAAGGTTCACTTTTCATTCATGAGAAGTAGAGAATAAAAAGCTCTGTATGTGACATCGGACTGTGTGGTATTAGATGATTTTAACAACCTTTAAAGCTTCTTTAGGGGGAAAAGAGGAACACTGCATGTTAAGGGGTTAAAGAAAAGTACCATAGAACCTATCCAACTAGTTCTCCCCAGCCCCCCCCCCCCCCCCCCCCCCCCCCCCCCTCTCTCTCTCTCTCTCTCTGGATGGCAGCCAGATGGTTATGGCTAATAAAGGGTGCTACAGGAGAATATAAGTGTTTGTATGTGTGTCGGAGTGTTGGCAAGTTCATGTGTGTCCTTTTCAAAGGCTCTTCTCAAACAGACCTCTCTTTTAATTCTGCTACCCAGCAGGACACATTCTCTCTTTCCCTCCCTCCTTCACACACACACACACACACACACACACACATGCACACACAAACATCCCTCTCTCGCTCCTACGAGGGGCTAATAGGGTGAAGTGAGTGTGTCTCCATCTGAACAGTGGGCTCTCTTCAGGGCGGGCTTGAGGTCCTGAAACTGACATGTTGGGATTTGGCCTTTAATCAGCGACATCAGTGTGTTCCATAATCTGGGTCAGGACCCTGATTTGGGTCACAAGTTGATTAAATGTGGTCTCAGAATTCTTCAGGAAACACAAACAGCTTCAGCAGCAGCTGAACAAGTGGCTCGCCACTGCGTGGTGTGACTCGCTCGACCACACGGATGGATTACTATATTTATTTGTCCTGCTGCCAACATGAAGATTGTGAAGAAGATACAGAAACAGATTGTGTTGTAATGTTAATACTTTCTGAAAATGTATTGGAAATAAGCAAAAGTAAGAACACCTTTGCATATCAATCAAAAGTATAGCACAAAATAGAAAACAGTCATTGGGGTCTTAAAGAAAGTTCATTAAAAAAAAGTATTTAGTTTTTAATGTTTGAGGACAGAAATATTCCTTCGGATTGATGATTAGAAACAGGAATGGTTGTTTAACTTTGTGTAAATTTCAAAAGGAACGCAAACAGAGTGATTGATGTAGTTTAGTCTAATTTCTTCTGTTGGTTCCAAAGATATGAGTTAGAAGCCATTCGTGAATTATGTTGTAAAAATGAAAAATATTCAGTTTCATTTAACAAATGTATGCATGTTTGCATTTTGGATGTGGTTTATATTGATTTGCTGTATCTTGTAAGCTCATATCCAATAGAAAACTGTGAATTGGACTATTGCACATGCAGTGGACGTCTGTAACAACTTGAAACAACAACAATGATATAATGATCACCAGGTCAGGTCTTTTTTCCCCCCCTTTAAATTGCTACATCTCTGCTCATGTGGACACAAATGAGTTTTTTAGTGATGGTGACCTTTCTGATCCCAGGGTCACCTGACGAGCTCTAGCCATAATCCCTGAGCCAAAGGCCAACCAGGAAGGTGAAGTCAACGTTTCTCCCCTATACAAAAGATATTGCTGACTTCCCCTGTTTACAACACACACACACACACACAGGCGCATGTAGACACAGGCAAACATACACACAGAGCAGCTGTTTAAACTAATTTTGTACTGAGACCGCATGGTGTGGAGAGCTGGCCTCGCTGCAAACATGGATGGAAACAAGTAAACAAATATGCCTCAGTAAACAACACAACATGTTGGCAAAGAGCACAACAGCAGGGCCCTATTTCTCGTACCTGGCTAACGTGGTTAGCGGGATAATTTTCCGGATGAGATTACACAAAGAGCCTTGTGGTACATTGTTGTACATTGTGGTACATTGTTGTACATTGTGGTACAATGTAGTACATTGTTGTACAGTGTTGGCGATGCAGAACATCGGGAAAGCCACTGTATGCCGTGGTTTTGGTAAAACTCATTGATGTGTTCATTACGTTCCCTGGCCGTGTCCGAGTAAATGCAATAAAAGTTCTATATGGTCATCTCCACATACATGTATATACACATTGTGATGTCTTGAGAGGTCGGGATCAGCTTGTGAGGCGTGGGTGCACAAAACAGGACCACAAGCAGTGGTTTTCAACTCAAAATTATGTATTTAGAAAAAGGAGATACTTAACTCTGGCAGAAAAGGCGTACACAAAACAAACATAAGTATTCTTTGTCTTCAACGTAACATAAAACACACTCTTTCATCTCCCCTGCTCCTCTCCTTTGTTCTCCCTCATGTCAGCCCATTCTGGGTAATCAGCCTGCTCTCTTTCAGCTGGGCAGCAGCCTTGGCTCCGCCTGCCCTGCTGACTGGGAATTGTAGTTCATTACCCAGCTGCCATGATGGGTTGTAGTCTCTGCTGCAGCCACTGGGAGGGGATGTATCTCCCAATGATCACCCTTCCTCTCATGACATCACAACATATATGTAAATAACCCCATGGAAGGTTTATTGTTTTGTTTTTATTGCCTGCATTGTATTTGCCTTATTGCTTTTGACGTATGCATAGTTATTGTATTGTTTTAAGAATGTATAGAGGCTTTATGCTACTTCATCTCTAATAGGTAAATAAGACTTATTTTGAAAAGGTTAAAAGGAAACGCAGTTTTGTTTTATGTTCGAATACGAACTTGACGGTACGACTACGGAACTTCTTACGGAGAGATGCGCATTTATATTTGCAAGAAAGGTTAATAGTTTAATGGACCCGTATGAGGCTAAAGCTCTTACAGTGGTGATAGTTTACAAGTTTAATGAATGTATTGTGACCCAAAAGAAGAAAATAAAAGAGTAATTTCACCAGCAGTAAGTTTCATGCCACTTCATATACAGGGATCCGTTACAGTAAGAGCTATACCTCTCCAGCTAACCTGCTGCATGAATTAAGAGCGTCACCTCCAGCTAAGTAGAAGACTACAACTCACTAAAAGGACAACTTCTACAGTGGAAGGAAACTCCTTTACGGAGGTAATGGATAAGGACAGGGGTGGATTGAAGACGGTGACGTGGTAAAAGTAGCAAGAAGACGGAGGAAACCTAACGAAAATGGAGGGAAACAAAGCTGCTCTGCGCAGTAAGGATAAAGAGCAACAGATCGAAATCCTGCGAAAGGTCATTCAAGAATACAAGGAAATGCTAGAAAAGGAATCAGAACAAGGTGCTGTTAGACACGAACTAAAAGAGACTTTGCAAAACAAACAGAAATTCTTGCTGAACTTTTAAGTGATGAAGATGATGACAGATTTAGCTGTTAGCCGTTCTGACCGGACACGTGTTCCCACTGAAAAGATGCTGGCATACCGTAAAGAAGAGCAGAGCAAACGGGCAAGGAGACTCGTTATCCTTTATGAACAGTGGAAAGCCCAAGCTCGTCCAACACGTCAATAACTAAAATCTGAGCTAGTAGAAAGTCACTTGGCATCCCTCGCAGACAATTTGGAAATAAAGAAAATGGATGTCATGAAAGTGTATCATGAATTGAGAGGGTGCGGCCCGCCCAATACTGAGCTAAGGCGCAAAGTTGATGCTTGTGCAGCAGTAACCAGTGACATTATCAAGATCTTGAATGAGATCTTGGCGTAAATGGAGAATATGATGCAGAACATGAAGGACAGCACTTGCGTGAGCTACTTGAGCCCGACTACGCTCGGTCCATTTATGGCTCCTCTGCTTCAGCACTGACTGGCAGTCATCGCTCCATGAACTCAGGTGTTGCAGCCAAGCGAGCAGAAGCAGCGGCGGAGTTAGCTGCTAAGGAGGCTGAATGTAAGATGTTAATAGAGGAAAAGAGACAAAAAGAAAAGATTTGAGTGTTAGAGGAAGAACACAGGAGGGAATTAGAAGAACACAAGGCTGAATTAGAACAATTGCAAGCTGAAAAAGACTTAAAGGCTGCCCGAGCCAGACTTGAAGCATATGACAGAGAAGTGAAAGAGGAGTCTGATGCCCAGTCCTTTAAGTCATTTCAGGACCCTATACGCTCCTTTCCCCCTGCTACAACACGCCCTCACACAGTTGTCACTCCATCTCCTCCCTTTGATGTATCCTGCCTAGCAAAAGCTCTTCAGGACAGCATTGCTATTAACAGACTTCCAATGCCGGAGCCCACAGTGTTTAATGGAAATCCAATTGACTTTGTTGAGTGGAAAGCTTCATTTATGTCCCTTTATAGATGGAAAGAACATTCCCACTACCGATAAGCTGCACTACCTCAAGAGATATGTAGGTGGCTCAGCTCACAAATGCTTAGAAGGGACATTCTATCGTAGTGACAGCAAAGCTTACAGTGACGCTTGGAACAAGCTCAATCAGAGGTATGGCCAGCCGTTTATCATTCAAAAGGCTTTTAGAGAAAAGTTATCCAACTGGTCAAAAATACAGTCTAAAGATGCTGAAGGATTGAGAAACTTCTCAGATTTCTTAAATGCCTGTCTGCAGGCCATGCCCCATGTAAAAGGCTTAAACATCCTAAACGATTGTGAGGAAAATCAGAAGTTGATGCGGAAACTGCCAGAGTGGCTAGCCTCACGATAGATCCGGCAAGTGACATTGCGTCTCACGGAGGGAGAGGATTTCCCTAGCTTCAAGGACTTTGCCAAGTTCATGTCCGTGGATGCCGAAACCGCCTGCAATCCAGTCACCTCTTTCCTCGCTCTCCATTCAGCTGAATCCTGTCAATGGAGCACAAGGGAAAGCAAAAGAAACAAAGCCAGTGCCTTCAACACACAAACAGTGGTGGAAAAGAATAAGCAGACCTCAACAAAGAAAAACGTCAAGGCCCCTTGCATGCTATGCCAGGATATCGGTCATCAGCTTTGCACATGTTCAGACTTCATGAAAAGAAAACTGGAATACAGGAGGACGTCTGTCAAAGATAACAGACTGTGTTATGGATGTCTAAAACCCGGTCACAGCGCAAAGGAGTGCCGGCATCGCCACAAGTGTGACTCGTGCAAAGGACGACATCCCACATGTCTTCACGACAATGGCTACGGAAAAGGTGAAAACAAAGAATGGGCAAAAAGTGAAAATTCAGCGCAACGCAATGAAAGGGAACCAACATCTGCTCTGTCCCTCAATGTCACCAGCCAAGGTCAGTCAGAAAACACCTCCATGATCATGCCAGTGTGGGTGTTGAGCGACAAGAATCCATCCAGTGAAAAACTTGTGTATGCCCTGCTGGATACACAAAGTGACACGACATTCATTGAGCAAGATGTAAGTAATGAACTGCAGCTGAATACTTGCCCAGTTAAATTGAAAATCACTACTATGATGGGCGAAAATGTGGTGTTTAGAAGTGAACGGACATCTGGTCTGCGTGTGAGGGTTCAATTCCACTGTGCACATCAAACTGCCTCCTACATACACCAAAAAATGCATATCCGTGAACAGGCAACATATACCAACGCACGAAACGGCTAAAGGATGGAGCCATCTCACAGCAATTGCAGACCAAATACCACCTCTTCTTAACTGCGACGTGGGGTTACTGATAGGCTACAATTGTCCAGTAGCTCTCGTACCAAGACGTGTCATAACAGGGAAAGATGATGAACCATTTGCCATTCTTACTGACTTAGGGTGGCGTATTGTTGGCTGTTCAGCACCTCACTCTGATGCACAATTGTCAAACGGTCACTGTCACAGAGTAACCGTGAAGGAGCTGCCCGCAGTGACTCCAATGGATGCAATAAGAAGTCTCGAGACTGATTTCAGAGACACTCAAGGAGACGACAAAACAGTCTCTCAAGAAGATTTGATTTTTCTTGACAAATTAAAGGAAAGCATAAAGATAAACGGACATGGACATTATGAAATGCCCCTCCCCTTCAGAGAGAGGCCATGTTTACCTGATAACAAGCAGCTTGCTGCTGTGAGGCTGAGTCACCTGAAAAGGAAGTTCACTGCAAATGAGTTACAAGAACGACTACATTAACTAAATGAAGGACATCATTGAAAGAGGTGACGTCGAGGAGGTATGTGCTGAGGGCACTTTTGGAGAAAAATGGTATGTACCTCAACCATGGTGTTTATCACCCCAAAAAGCCTGAAAAGCTGAGAGTAGTTTTCGACTGCTCGGCCAACTACAAGGGAAGTAGCCTCAATGAACACCTTCTCCCAGGCCCAGACATGATAAACAGCCTGACAGGTGTTCTCATTCGTTTCCGACAGCATCACATTGCTCTGATGTGTGACATAGAAAAGATGTTCCATCAGTTCCATGTCTCAGAGAATGACCGTGACTACCTACGCTTCATATGGTGGAAGATCGGCGACCTAAGCACACCTCCCCATGAATTCAGGATGAAGGTCCATCTCTTTGGAGCCATATCATCACCAAGGTGTGCAAATTATGGATTAAAGCAGCTCGCCAAAGAACACAGTCACACACACCCATTAGGGTCACAGTTCATTGCCAGAGACTTTTATGTAGACAACGGCATCATTAGTGTTGAGTCTGATGAAAAGGCCATTCAAATTGCAAAGGAGGCACGTGAGCTGTGTGCAAACGGAGGTTTACGGCTGTTCTCCAGAGCATCCCCTCAACAGAACATGCCACAGACATCAAAGCAAAGGATCTCAGATTCAATGACCCAGCCTTAGAGAGAGCATTGGGAATATACTGGAACATCGAGAGTGACTGTTTCAGCTTCAAGGTCTCACCAAAGAACCATCCCGCAACACGGCACGGCATCCTGTCATCTGTCGCCTCCATATACGACCCGCTGGGCTTTGTAGCTCCATACCTCCTCAACGGAAAGAATATTCTCCAGGATATGTGCCATCAAGGAACAGGATGGGATGACCCAATTCCAGAGCGATTGACGGCACGGTGGGAGAAATGGCAAGCTGACCTTGTTAAGTTGGAAAAGATACAGGTAGCTCGCTGCTAACAGCCGGCTGGCTTTGGAAAGGTTAGAACTTGTTGCAGCAGTTGTCTGTCACAGTGAGCAATATGCTCAAAGAAGAATTAGGCTACTGTAATGTAGAAGAGTTCTTTTGGACACATTCAAAGGTTGTCTTAGGCTACATTAATAATGATGCTCGCCGCTTTCACACCTTTGTAGCAAATAGAGTGCAGAAAATCCGTCATGCCTCAGACCCCAAGCAATGGTTCCATGTACCAACTGATGAAAACCCAGCAGACTACGCATCAAGAGGGAAAACAGTAGATGAGTTGCTTTCTTCTGATTGGTTCACTGGCCCCAGCTTTCTGTGGAAAAGAGAGATAGAAATGCCAACGGAGGTGCCTTTAGAGCTACCTGTCGGTGACCCAGAAGTTAGGAAGGCTCAGACATTCCAGACAAAGACCTCAGAACAAGTTGACCTTGTAGGCAGACTGAAAAAGTTTTCATGCTGGTCTCGGGCCATCAAGGCAGTGGTGCGTCTCTTGCGGCGTGCTAGATAGGTCAAATCATGTGACCTCTCAACAGTTAGTGAAAGACAAAGTGCAGAGCGACTCATCGTCAAGGACATACAAAGCCAAACATACGGAGAAGAGATAAAGCTACTAAGCAATGGACATCAGCTTCCAAGGCACAACAAGCTGTATCACCTTGATGCTTTCCTGGATGCAGAGGGTGTACTCAAGGTGGGAGGTAGGCTCAGCCACTCATCTCGCCCTAACTCATTCAAACACCCAACAGTCATTCCTCAGGGACATCACGTAACGAATCTGATCATCGCCACCATCATGAAACGGTGAAACATCAGGGCAAAGGCTTCACCATCAATGAAAGGTCCAATGGCTATTGGATCTGTGGACTGAGTAGAGCAGTCACAACCTACATCCGTCACTGTGTGACATGTCGAAGGCTGAGAAGGCCAGTTGAAAGCCAAAGGATGAGTGACCTGCCTGTTGAACGAACAGAACCCACTCCACCGTTCACTTACTGTGGGATGGACTGTTTTGGTCCTTTTTTGACAAAACAAGGGAGAAAACAAGAAAAAAGGTATGGGTTGCTCTTTACCTGCTTCTGCTCTAGAGCCATTCATATCGAAATGCTAGAGGACTTGTCCACAGACACATTCATCAATGGACTGAGATGCTTTATTGCTTTAAGAGGTGCTGTGCGACAAATTAAATGTGACCAAGGCAAAAAATGAACTGAATGCTGCATTGCAAGAATTGGAAATGAATAGGCTGAATACATTTCTCACAGAAAAGCAGTGTGACCTTGTAATGAATGCACCTCATGCCAGCCATGCAGGCGGGGTGTGGGAACGGCAAATAAGAACTGTCAGAAGCGTTCTCAATGCTACTCTCCCCTGGTAGGCTTAATGATGCGTCATTGCGCACCTTCTTTTATGAAACCATGTCTATTGTGAACAGCCGTCCACTCACAGTCGATGCTTTGAACAGCCCCAATGGTTTAGAGCCACTTACTCCTAACCACCTGATCACAATGAAATCCACCACAGCCTTGCCTCCACCTGGCAAGTTTGAAAGAGAGGATCTTTATGGACGAAAGAGGTGGCGTCAGGTGCAGTACTTGACGGAACAGTTTTGGAGTAGATGGAAAAAAGAGTACCTCCACAACATCACAACAAGACAGTGCTGACATAGCACTAAAAGGAACCTTCAGGTCGGGGATAGTGTACTGGACGCTGAGGACACTCTACCACGAAGCAAATGGAGACTTGGGACAGTCACAGAAGTTGTTCAAGGCAAAGATGGACTTGTGAGACGGGCCAAAATCTTGTTTGGAGAGAAGGAACTGAAACACAAAAGAGAGCGCACCAGCAGGCCCGCTTTAGAGCTCTCTGTCCACAAATTAGTGTTATTGCTAGAAGGTGTTTAAGCACTATGCAGTAGAAGAAATGTGGTAACGTTTTCTGTGTGGTATAGCTTATACATTCGAAGTGTTATTCTGTAAGTGAAAATTGTGTGTTTTAAGGTTTCCATTTTGTAAAACACTATCATTTGGTGGGAGTGTAAATAACCCCATGGAAGGTTTATTGTTTTGTTTTTATTGCCTGCATTGTATTTGCCTTATTGCTTTTGACGTATGCATAGTTATTGTATTGTTTGAAGAATTTATAGAGGCTTTATGCTACTTCCTCTCTAATAGGTAAATAAGACTTTTATTTTGAAAAGGTTAAAAGGAAACGCAGTTTTGTTTTATGTTCGAATGCGACCTTGAAGGTACGACTACGGAACTTCTTACGGACAGATGCGCATTTATATTTGCAAGAAAGGTTAATAGTTTAATGGACCCGTATGAGGCTAAAGCTCTTACGGTGGTGATAGTTTACAAGTTTAATGAATGTATTGTGACCCAAAAGAAGAAAATAAAAGAGTAATTTCACCAGCAGTAAGTTTCATGCCACTTCATATACGGGGATCCGTTACAATATATATTATCTACTTGTTCTGAAAGAGTTGAGATAGTTATTTTAGATCTCATTGGATGATGCATGCCATGAAGCCGACTGCCAGCAGGCACATTTAAAGAATGAGGCACTTAAAGAACCAATACATTTTCCCAACACTTATGCTGCGTTCATACCAAAAGCGTTGAAAGTCAATGCACGGACGAATGGATGCGAATAAAGAGGATTTTCATCCATTTATCGAGACATAGTCGGTGAAAGTCACCAAGCTGTGTGAGCCTACGGGTGATGTTATGTATAATATATATATATATATATATATATATATATATATATATATATATGATATTAATGTTATGAACCCAAACACGAGGAAATTAGATGTTCTGACGTTTGTGGGATTTCCACAACAAGTATAAAGCAGAAATAGTGGTTATTTCTTCCATTGTGGATGGCGGAAGTTATAAATGTTTCAATGCAGATAAGCCACGCCCCCTCTCCAGCACGAGTGAAGTGAATCAATTGATTAGATTTTAATATGATTATGGTCTGGAATTCCTCATATACATTCATGATCATCTCCTGCTCTTCAGCGGAGAAAAAAGAGTCTTCCTTTGAGGGACAATTCAACCAAATGTAAAAATAACATATTGTCCACTGAAGATAGCTGTTTTATTTTGAGATATGTGCTGTTGAGGCCTCCCTCAATACCGCAACAGAGCTCACTCAACAGTAATACGTATTTCTAGAACAATGTCCTGGCTCCCCAGAATCATTCTCCAAATTCAGTAGAAAAGAGTTCTCAATGAAAGCTATTGCCACTGAGGTCTGATGATTACTACAATAACGATATGTGTACGTCATATGCATCATGTGAAATGTGAAATGTTTCACTGAAAGGGAAGAAATATATTGTTTTTAGTCAGTGTTCTCATGACTTGTACCACTTGACTGCCAAGCAGACAAAATAGCAATGTCTAAGCCTCATGGGAGCTGTAGTCCTTGAAAGATCACCAAATTATTGCTGTTTTTTTGTTTATGACAGTGTACAGAGGTAAATTGACAGAATTTTTTTTAGAAATGGAAATGAAAGACCGTCTCATTGTCAATTCACAACACAATAGTTATGTTACCATTATAAGCTACTTTCTTAAATCTGTGTGTGTTTCCATCAACCAGGATATCCCTGAGGTTGTCAGAGGAGTACATGGAGCAGCAGTACCTCTTTACTGGTGGCAGATCTGTTTCTTCTTCAGCATAAACTCGTGGTGCTTTTGTTTTTTGTCTGTCACAATCGAGAGTCAAAGGTCCGCGTCTGGAATCAAACCTCCGACATTGTGGTCTTTGTTTTTGGGGTGATTCTTGATGAAGGGGCAGCAAGGCAGAAAGGGCTTTTTATCTTCAGGAAAAGTATAAACACTGTCACACTGCATTCAAAGACTCCAGCAGCCTTTATTGCATGTTTTCTCTTCTCAAATGTCACCTTTCACTTTTTTTAATGCGTCTTGTAAAAACAGGCTTCTGGAAACGTGCCTGGTGTTTCTTAGACTGGTTCGGATGCCAAGACTTTCTCTTATGATCGTAAATCAGAACTAAGTGATCCATTGTGTAAAAACATTTGAAGTGTGTGTTTTGTGTGTACGTGTGTGCTTTAGCTATGATGTGTGCTTATCTGTCTGGTTTTATCTTTCCACCCCTCCCCTCTCTCTCTCTCTCTCTCTCTCTCAGGATTAAACATGTTTATCAATTATCACTCCATCTTGCCTCTAGCTCTCAGCACGCCACATAGCTAATTGAATCATTAAACAATCGCTACTCCTCAGGGAGTGTGTGTGTGTGTGTGTGTGTGTGTGTGTGTGTGTGTGTGTGTGTGTGTGTGTGTGTGTGTGTGTGTGTGTGTGTAAATGGTGAAATAGAGTGTGGAGATGGGGGGGAGGGTGTTTGCAAACATGATGATGCCCTCGAGTGCTTGCAATGCACTTGTCAGACATGTTTATTAATTTATGATGCATGCACACACGCATGCACGCACCCACACACACAAACACACACACACAGATGGGTCCTGGCAGTGACTGGTAGCACCATGTGTCAGTCACGGCTGGGGACCTCTCCTGTTCTCACACTGGCAACTGGTCGATTCATACTGGTGTATGACACACACACACACACACACACACACACACACACACAAACAGTGTCTGCAGGACATTAGAAAGTGTTAAAATGTATTCAATTAATTAGTCAAACATCTGACATTTTGTCTTCTTCTTGTCATTTATGCTTTTTCATTTAGTTTTAGAGAACCTATAAAACATCACCACGTGTGTCCTAATGTACTCTATTTAGCGTTAAATATGATCTATATCCATCTTTTGGTTTTATATATGTTTAAACGTTTATTATTATTGCTATCACTGTTGTATGGCCCGGGCTCAGGTGAAACCCGTTGTATAACTTGAATAAATAAGTACAGAGAATAAATACCACATGGACTTTCTTTTGTTCTCTAGTTTGATAAATTTTTCCACTTTAAAATGTTGCCAAATTGCCATCATTTTGCGTTACCGTCTCCGCTAGCAACTGCACACGTGCAACTCTCATGACAGATTTTGAACACAGTGATTGTCGATGATGCTGATGATCGGTTGCACATGAGCAGTACCAGATGTATGAATTGGGTAGCGAGTGACATGTGTCGTTGTTCCCGTGTAGCATAAATGACATATCTGTCATATCTGGTTGTTGCAGAGACTTGCATATTCGACAATAGCCGATTCAGCATTTTTAGGCTGTTCAATACTGGTATCGAAACAACTCTATTTAGCATTTTATAGTCAGGAATACTTATACTAATACTATTAAGGACAATCTGTCTTTTGAATTTGGTTGAATGATTTCCTGAAGGCTTGAACTTTAACAGGTGTGTAGCTCGCTCAGCTGTGGAGAGCTACCGCTCGTCGACTTGAATTCACTGCAGTTACAAAGGATTCCAACAGTCAGAGAAACACGGGAACATTAATGTAATTGTGTATAGGAGCTTCTGAAACGACTCCTGCGGCGTAACGCTTGGTTTGTCCTCACTGCACTGAAGCTGGCATGAAGCGGCACGCCGGAGAAATTAGTTAATCACGGCCTGCGCATTGTGCTCCTCAAGTTGTTGCGCTGCTTGGTCGTGCATCTCTAACGTGTTGTTGCTTTTCAGACACGGCAGTCACAAATAGGCCCTTTTAACACTTTCAACACAATCTGTTTAAAAAGCTATTAAAACGAGATTAAATAACTTTTCCCACACAATTCAAACGGATATTTGACCTTTCTTTATTTATATTGCATTTTATACTGACTTTCGCAGTTATTTAACTTCTTCGCAGTCTAAATCCTTTTTTTCTTCTTCAAATAGCTAAACCGACAAAATACAAATTAATTATCAACTTTCACCATACTTCCCAAAAAATAACTCAAAAGGTGTCTCTTGTATGTTGTGAATTCAATACGGGAGCTCAGGGACGCTGTGGCAGCTCCGTACCGTAATTACCCCCAAATAATAGTACAAATTCATTGAGAGAATCGGTTTATTGCCCAGCTCTAGTTCAATATGTTCAAACATTTGCAGCTCCCCAACCGCAGACATTTATGCTGATAGCTTGTTTAACTTACTGCAATCTGAGTTTGCGTTATTTCTGCAAATTTGACCCCTTGACTGTTCATGCAGTCTGTGTTTATTAGTACCAAACAGTCAGTGTGCCGTCTGCATTAGCTGTAGGAGCTATAGTTATACATTTATAACTATAGCTACTATAGCTAATGTCTGTTAAGATGCATTAATTAATTCCCTGGATGAGTGCATATTTTTTGTAAAACTCATTGATTTGATTTGTATTAAATTGTGCCAGCTCTTAAAAATGTGCTTTGGCTGGACAGACGTTCACAATACAAATGTGTTGCATTTGAAACTCTGTTAAATACATTTTGAAATATGTCACACTTTAACCTTCATTGTTATGGTTTCACAGAGCCGGTCCGGTCACACGGTTTAACGTGTGAGATTTACCAGATTAATGCCGTCATTGATTACAGCTGATCTGCAGTACAGTTTAACAAGTAGGCTGCTCTTACCTTTTCTGAGGTGAAGTAAGGACCCATTATGTGATTGCTGTCATCACTGAGTGTGAATGTTTCAACCCATCATTACCCATAAGCCTCATCAATTCGCCACTGAACACACAATCAGAACAGATGGATCCACTATTAACCGGTGGTCTCTCATGGTGCTTATCCCTCCACTCTGCTACTGATGAAGAAATAATGTCCGTGGTCCTTCTCCGGCTCACAGGGCTATTTGATAGCATCATCATCTTCCGATTTAGATAGCTCAAAAATGAGTGCCCTCTCAGATTTTTACACATGCTCATCTTATGTTTCTTATTTCTTTTACTTTTCTGCGTGGCTCTATAAAAACAGTGCAGCGCTTCGTTTCCCAGGATTATAACACAAGCATTTAAAAAACATCTGAGCTGCAAAGAAAAATAGCCTCTTGGCTAACGCTGGCACATTTACAAAAATAGCCTCTTGGTTAACCCTGGCACATTTACAGAAATGTTTATATTAATGTGCAACTGTCCCTTATCAAATAAACAAATTTAGTATGATTTTAAACAATACAAGAGTAAATAAATGCCAAATATTCCACAACCTAAAGGTCATGATCTAACTTCCTGTGGGCACGAATCACCATGTAGATGTTATATTTGAGTGTCGGATCTCTCGAAGCATCATTCTATTGACATAGTGCATGTTTCGTGGCACACTGATATACAATAAGTTAAAATAGTCACATAATGTACATTTGATTTCATAATCAAAATCATCAAGGTCTGCATGTAGTTTCACCTTCCAGTGAACATCTTTCTGTGTGTGATGGGAAGCTTCCCGGCTTGAGAGAGAAATCCAGGAGGAAGCCGAATGACAAGAAAATGACGGGGGCGACAGAAACTCAGGGAGAGAAAAGGGGGGCAGGACTCCCCCCAACCCCATCTTGTGACCGATTCGTCACCGCGACAACCATCACCCCACCTTATTCTGGGATGTCCTGTAGTTATGTTCTTCAATTATGTCTCCCTCTTTAATGTCGCGGCTGCACATCCATATTTAGTCAACCGCTGCAATTTTAGCTGCCGTGTTGAAATGCAGCCGTCTCACCCTGGAATCAAAGGACAGATAGAGCTTCCTCAGGCACACGCACACACACACACACACACATACATACACGCACACACACACGCACACACAGATTTACATTTATTTCTATATTCTTTCAGGCTACATCTGCAATTTGAGCCACAACAGGGAGATTTTCAGCATGCCAAGCAACTTTCAAGGAAAAAGTGAGTTGTGGCAATTTACCCACTGTACATGAGATCTTTCTGCACTGTAACCCCTGAAAATATGTGTATTATTAAAAATAGACAGAGTGAAGAAGAGACTCAAATCTGCTGCAACGATTATGTGTAAAGTGTAAAGAGAGGGTGGAAAAGGCTGGGCCTGAATTACACCTCAGCTATTGTTGATCTGTTATCATTAGCTTTCTCGTAAAGTACTTCTTTAAAAGAGGATACATGTACAGTTGAAATGTCTCTATTTATGTAAAGAAAAATACAAAAATCCAAATGCCAGGTGACAATTCAAAATGTGAAAATATAATAAGCTCTCAGTCAGCCGTTGGCTGTTGCTGCAATTTTCCTTTGTGTGACATAGGCTGCTCTGTAATATGATAAAAGAACAACGTATATCGTGCAATATCATGTTGGAATCCCTGAAGTGTGGTTTTTTTCTTGGTCCTTTTTGGACGCCCCGAGCACCCGTACCGTGACAGCACAAACAGACAAGCATCAAAAGCCAAGCGGACTGTCAGTACATTTGGCACAGGTGCCTTTCCCCCTCACACAAACACACAAACACACACACACACACATTGTACTGGGCCTTCTGATCTTATCCAGTGAACACGTGCACGTCTCTTTACTGTCTGCCAAGCTTGTATGATTTACAGTTTGACATGTTGTCTCACACATTTTTCAGAAGTTGGCCTGAGATTAATCAAATCAGCATTGTACCAAGGACTATATTCAAGATTCTGTTAATTTCTCCTTTGCCTCTCTTTTATTTAGTAGAATGTAAGCAATATAATTACGAGGTTATAATCATAACACTTGGGATGTTTTGTTCTCATCCCACTATTTCCTGACTTTCCTTTTTGTGTTTTGTGTTTCATTCATATGTTTCAAGTCTTGATGGCAATGAACAAAGACATGTTCTGTTTGTGAATTATATTATATTAAATAAGAGCTAAAAAGGAAAATGTATTCTTCCAGTTTTATGAATTTTAATCTGGAAACTGGTTCCCAACATATAGCTCAGCTGTTAAAGTGCAGAGGTTTCTCTACTCTGGCAGGTACATCCCCCCCCCATCCCTCTAGAGTATTAAATCAAATTGTATCAGGATACGATATTAATGACAAGTATTGATGGGGCCTTAGTTATCATGGGCAACCCCATAATGGCAACCTGCTCTATTTTCGCAGATCCACTTCACAATCATTCACTGTGGCAACATATGAGTAATATTCAGGCTTTAATACATCAATCAATCAATATTTTCACTATATTTTCTGGACACTTTAGGCTTATAAATGTTATGAGTTGGCATGTGAGTAGTATGACACTGGTCTTGAGACAATTTACCTCATCAACAGTCGTATAGGGGCTGTGGTTCAGTGCTGTGCAGGGTCGTCCTTCAATCAGAGGATCGGTTGTTCGATCCCCAGCTCCGCTAGCCCAAGTCAATGTGTCCTTGGGCAACTAACAGGCGGCACCTTAGCCACTACCATCAGGGTGTGAATGATGACAAGTGTAAAAGTGCTTTGAGTAGTCGGAAAGACTAGAAAAGCGATATAAAAGTACATATAAACAGGTCCCTAATGGTCCTAATGTCCCCAATAATTATGACGGGAGCAAAAGAGAAAGTGACGTAGTATAAAGAGCAATACAGTCTGCTTGGATAGGTGGTCCAGGGGGATGATGGGGCCTACAAACACTGGACTTTCACCCAGTAGACCGCTGTCCTTGTCCCGTGTGAACCCATAAGTGTTGAGTTTCTTTAAGTTACATAAGTACGTAACCACTTCACGTACTTAACTCCACAACGCTGGATGCAAAGCAAGCACTTATCAAGCCCCACACCTGCAGTGTTGTTGCTCCTCCCTCGGGGCAGTTCGTTTGGGGGGCAGGGCTGGAAACTGAGACAATTACAAATCAGGTGCTCGTAATTCTCCTGCCAGCTATTTTGGCAGGATACCAGTCGGTTTTCAGTCCGTCTGATCTATTGTAAAACTATTTTGACAGACTATGTGGTTCTGAAAAAACTTGCTTCTGCAGCCAGTTGACAATAAAACCCACAATAACCACAGATAATTTTTTTGCATTTACTGCTCAGTCATATCCATAATAACATTAATTTCATCAGATCAAAGTAATGTGGTTAACTGGAACCACAGTGGTTACTTCAAAAGACACAGGCAGACAATCACATAACTTGCTTTCACAGATTGTGGGCCTGATATCAAAGGGTGTTATGCAAAAGAGTGTTAAGATGGTTGGTAGTCAAAACACACAAAGGGAGCTGATTAATTGGGGTTTCTGGCATGCAGGAGGAAGAAAACACAGCAAACCTCCTCGCTCCCTTCCTCTCTGCAGCACCTGGGTCTCAAATATCAGACCTGTTTTACCTGGAACTGCAGAGAGAACAAACACACAGGGTTGGGGTGTGTGTTTGTGTGTTTAATGGAGAGAGAAGAAAGCCACTTTTAGAAATGCCATATGAATTGTCTTTCCAGGGCAATACATTCAGTGTCTCATGACTTGCTGGATTCTACTTTTGAAGTCACCTTCAGCATTTGAATCTCAGCGTACAACAAAAGGAATTCATTTTTCCACCAAACTTCTGAAGCCAACATCCACAGTTAAACCCAGAAAAAGTTAATGTTCCAGCATCAACATTCTGAGAAGTAGCAGATCTATAAAAAGAGGCATTTTTCAGTAGCATGTGGTAGTTTACGTATTTTAATAATCTAGTCGCTGTGGCATGCAGTGGTTTTATTTGACAAACAATCTCACCACAAGCTCCACTGAGTAGCGGTTCTGGTGCTTTTGATCACATCGTACAAACTTCCTCAGCATCCAAATATTTTCCAATGGATTTGAATGCGGCCAAGCCCATTATCATCGAGGACCATAACTATCAGTAGCTGTCAGTTTTCTAAATTCCTGTTAAACCTTTTCTTATACCACAGTGCTTCTATTCTCCCTTCTTTGAAAATCAACTAATAATCATCCATCAACAAGAATCTGAACGTAACGCTTGATCTTGATTCTCGTCAAAGTTATATTATCTCAACAATAACAGTGCGGGTTGACAACATATTCACATATATTGTGGTGCGTTTGTGTGCTTGTCAGATAATCTGATATTAGCATTTTTAGGTTGGATTTTTTTGTCAACATTGAGCTAAGCATTTGTTATGTTTTTAATAGTTATACATAGTCATTGTGTATAAAGGTATCTTTTTTTTACAACATTTTTTAAAATTATATTCTGGCCTCTTATTTAAATTGGCAGTTATTTTTCTAGTATTAGAAAACATTCCTGCAGTTTATCACCATTGTAGCTACACTTTTACATTTTGTTTGTCATGAGGTAACTTTTACATGAAATAAACAAGCTGATGATTGCTCATCACTTTATAGAGTAAAACACATGGGGCCATATTAATGACTTAAACAGTGTGCATGTAGAAAGAAAGAAATGTGCTTATGATTTTCTTTCCGTCTAATTTATAAATGATTCTGTTTCTGTTTTATGAATACATTATATTATATGATATCATTGTGGAGCTGGGTGCACATTCACAGGCCTCAGTTCCACTCTCACAGCTAGACATTAATGAATGTAAACACCCTTAAGAAATAAACTAGCATATCAATACTTTTGCCCACTCCACCACTCATTTGACCTGTCAATGAGAAAGTATAAGTGCAATTTTACAGACTGTGCTACATCTGCGAGGTTCTCCAGCTGTGCCAAAGCAGCGGTCCTTATGAGTGGGTGTGGCCTTTGGAAGCGTCCAACTAATTCATCACATGTACTTTAAAACCATCATTGCAGTGAAATGCCAAAAGTCAGAAGTATGATCTGTGAGTCAATCATAGTGCTCGTGCTGAAACTGACTTTACAAAGTGCTTCGAAACGCAGGATGAATTACAAATTATTAGAACGTTGAAATTCATCACTTCATAGATCATTAAAAATGTACTTTATAAACGTGCCTTTGATTGACATTTTGCCAAGCGCTGTGTTGATGTAAAGATAACACGATCTGTGAAATTGGCAAACAACCCTAAAAACAATGTTGCCCATCTCGAATCTTAATCTTCATCTTTCCCCCCGCCGCTATATCAGCTAAAACAGTGTGTACACCTGGTCTGACGTATGAGTTAGGTGTGCGCGTTCTTCGATCATATATATATGGATCACAGGTAGGGACTGAAACAAAAAGAGGAGTCCGGGTAACACATTCATTTTCACCGTCTCTGCTCTACCAAATAATGAGAGAGGAAAACACCACTTTAACAACACGCTCATTCCTCATTGTGTTTGTTGAAACAGCCGAAGACTGAAAAGCAGATAACTGAAAATACTAAATGACAACACTCTTGCTCTGCAACCTCTCACCATGGCCACGTGCATGGAGTCTCTGTCCGCATCACTGTACACGGCCACAGAGCGGACGCCCATCTTCTTGGCCGTGTCCATCACACGAGACGCAATCTCCCCTCGATTGGCAATCGGCACCTTCTTTATCCTTCCCACCCCTGAAGAGAACCAAACAGACTTGTTACAGCTTCTTCCAAAAGTACTAAAAACAATCTTAAAATGAACTTTGCACTAGTTGTCACTAATAAAATCAAAAGCGCAAACAGTTTTTAAAGGGCTTGCCAGCATCACCGTCCACGGTCTGTGTGCATAGAGTTATAATTGTTTATGCAACACCAATGTGCTGATCAGAACAACCACAGCACAGATGGGTTGGGTCCACAGGTGGTCAGTCTGATCATTCAATTCAAAATTAGGATGGGAGCCAGTGCCTTCAGTTATCAAGCTCCTCTTTTATGGAACCAGCTTCCACTTTCAGTCCGGGAGGCAGACATAGTCACTTCATTTAAGAGTAGACTTAAGACTTTCCTCTTTAATAGTGCCTTATAGTTAGGGCTGAATCAGGTTTGCCCTGGTCCAGCCCCTAGATATGCTGCTATAGGCTTATAGGCTGCTGGGGGATGTTTTAGGATACACTGAGCACCTATCTCCTCTTCTCTCTCTGCTTATGGATGAATTTACATCTCTCCATTGCACCTTATTAACTCTGCTTCCTCCCCGGAGTCTTTGTGATTTCACATCTCATAGGGTCCATTGGACCTGGCGGTGTCTGATGCCTGGTGAGCCGGTCTCGCGTTGGCCCTGCTTATCGCCCCGCCCCCCTTCCTCTCTACCTCCTTCTGTTTCATGGATTAGAGTTCCATTCATACATTGTCATATTCATGTAATGTGTTTATGTAACTTTGTAATGCTGTTCATTCTGTACACATGACATCTATTGCGTCTGTCCATGTGGGGAGAGGGATCCTCCTCTGTTGCTCTCCTGAAGGTTTCTTCCCTTTTTTCCCTGCGAAAGGTTATTTTGGGGAGTTTTTCTTGATCCGATGTGAGGTCCTGGGACAGGGATGTTGTATGTGTACAGATTGTAAAGCCCTCTGAGGCAAATTTGTAATTTGTGATATTGGGCTATACAAAATAAACTGAATTGAATTGAATATACCAGTGTATGTATGGTTTATACTTCTGAACCCTGGTGTTTGAGTACGATGTTTGAAAAACCAAATGGTTTAAAAACACACGTCTGACTATCAGGCCTGCACATTTCACCTGCTGTACAACGGAGAGACTGGAGTTTACACAAGACGTCAGTCAAAAGCACAAGTACACACATCAGTGCAGGACATACGAGCATGTCCATTTGCAGGCACATATCAGGCAGGTGGTGTCGGTTATGTCTAAGAGGGAGGGGTTTGGCTCTGTGACTGACAGGCCATTAGTCATCAGGGTTTGGTCAAGCGTTTTGTTGACTGACGTCAGAGTGAAGGAACACACCTTGTGCTAAATATAACACGCACTTGCTTTTGCACAAACACAGACACGCACACAATCGGGACTTGAATATATGCACAGTGTGCATGTGAGATGACGCAAAAGAAACTTTACAAACATGAACTTTAATCTTCAGCAAACAACCTGCCCATCCGACACACAGAGGAGCACATGGCAGGTAGAAACTGCACCAGTGCAAAGCAGAGTGGCTCTGTGCAGCAGGAGGCGACCTCAATCAAAATATCTGTGTAAATGTTGTGTACAAGGTCTCTGAGTTATTGAGAAATAAAATGTAACCAATGTACAGGCGCTCAAATAAAATCTGACGTCTGTCCTTCGAGCAAGAAGTAATCCAAGTACTTCAAAGTGTTGTGTTAAATTCCTTTTGATCTGACAACATTGTTCAATCATATTCAATTTCAGCTGTATTTACTTACCTTTGGAAATTTACAATTCTAAAGAAAGATCAGAGGCTTCGAACCCTGCGATGGGACCCTTTTTTACTCTTCTTTTGTACCTATAAGCACGAGAATAAAGTAAATAGTTGCTTCTGTGAATGATCAGGTAAATCCAAAAGGTTGGCCTTAGTATGTTAACACAGAGGGATGTGATTTCTAAAGACCACTGACTAAGAGACAGTCCACAATGAAAATAAAGAAAACAAATCAGGGTTTATTGGTCTGGTCTAATTGGTACTTTTGATTAATCTGAAATATTTATGTTTTACTTCAAACCCCTAATGCAGGGGATTTATAGATACTTCATTGTTTTATTAAAGACCCATTTGCCATTGTTTCATTCACTGGGGGCTTCAGATGAAACCAAACCTGCCTTGTAGTTAGAGTACATGAGTTTCCAGTGAGGTGACACTCATGCACACCAATTGGGTCACAAGTCAGCGTGAGCCTTCACATCTTAAAAAATGTATTTCTAAAAAATGAAAAATGAAAGCCTTGATTGTCTGTGGAATCCACAGCACACGGATACTATACAATGTTTGGTAAGAAAAGCTGGACCTGTCAACCACGTCAACAATGCATCGACACGCGTCGCCGTAACGGATGCAAAAGGCCGCCTCAGAATACAGAAAATTACTTTACGACTCACAACTTCATCGAATTTTGAAAATGACATCCGAGTTAGATTTAACTCTTCATGTGAAGATTTGTGTGATGTAACACACAACAAGCATTCCATATTTAATGTAGATCCCTCATTTTCAGGTAGCTGCTGTGTAGCACCACAGACAGTCCGATGCATGCTGAGAGTGTAACATGACATGTGTTTTGGACTCTTTTTCAGCACTTTAGATTGTGTAAAACGCCAATAAAATCCCGTTTCCTTTTTCTTACATCAATAGAAGCTGTGATGAAGCCATTCTTCTCAACCTGCCCACACGCCAGACAGAGAGTTAGCAACTAGCTTGTAGTGAGGCATTTAGCCCCACATGTATTAAACTGAGTTAGTGGAGAACAAAATAAAGCTAAAAAGAGTGTAAATATTGGACGGATATTCATCAGGTGATCAGAACCATGACTCCAAACGGTTGTGAACACTTTCGCCGTATTATCTTTATCAGGTAATATAAATAATATGTTCCACTGCCCTGAAGTGGTCACAAAGAAATCAAGTGATGCAGCTTTAAGACAAAGCAATAATTATTAACAAAAGAATGTAAAATAAGATGGAAAAGCTGCGGCATTGTATTTGTATTAGGAAGCAATTTAGAGTAGTAGCATCACAATACATATAGACTATTACTCTGGTAACTTCTGCATGTCCTCATATATCAACAGGAATTTAAGTGCAACCCTTTTACTTGAACATGTTGGACAGGTGCTGCTGTTGGATTTGATGGACAACATTTAAATTCATGTCAAATGACGGCCCGCGTTTTATAGATTTCGGAAAAAGAAAGCGCATCTCCACTTCCTCAATCCGTTTAATTTAATATCTGGCCCGGTGCCCGACTGTATTGATAAAAAGTCGTCTTTCTTATTAGCAGTTGACGTTAGCATGATGAACAAGATACAGACACAATGAAAACACAGCGCTGCAGCAGAGCACAAAGAACTCCACGCACAAATGTTTGCTGCCAGATAGCGCGAAAAATAAATGACTTAAGATGATAATGAATGTGACGCAAAGATAGTTTATTTGTTTAAACGCACACATACACACTATCTCTCTCTCACAGACTCACACACATGGACGACACACACTCGATGGGAATAAAACGGAGATAAATGCATACTCACTACAGTAAATTAATAGCATTGCTTGAAATCCGTCATGCAATTACCAAACGCAAAATCGCTGCCCTTTAAAGATACGGTAATGGTGACTACTCGCTTTTCTGACAACAGATAGCAGCGTTGTCTCGATAGATGCCCGGGAACAATACCAAAATCATTTTCTTAATTATCTCCTCTGGAACTAATGTTGCAGATATGTGCGCAAATTAATTATTGGAGCTTGATATAAGAGAGGGGAGCAAGGGAGAGAGCAGCATTATCCGCCAGAATCTCGTTTTTTCTTCTTCTTTTCACTCGGCATTCATTAAGGCAAAGGCAACTGTCAGTCACTCGACGAGACAAAACACTGATTTCCAGAAATCAAATTAGCAGAAAAGAGAGGAGGGACGGAGGAATCAACAAAAGACAGCCGAGACCTTATTGTGAGCGTCAATTAGAGACACGTCGGAGCAGAGCATGTTTCTTTCTCCCGTTTGTCATGTTTCATTTTGTCTTCCGCTTTCAGTGGCTTCTCTGTAGGCAGCTCTTTTTATGCTTTGGGGTCAGCTACCTTTTAGGGTAACGCTCCCTCTTTTGTAGCTGAGCATTATGAACATGACCTTGTGACTCACACACACACAAACAATTAGCTCTAGCATCCTCTTTCTGTATTGCTGTATTTTCAGTAACTGACTGATTACACCTCCTCTACGCCACTTAGAATCAGAAAGCTAGTATAGGTTCCCTATACTAGCTGGCTAATTCTAGGTGGCTATTCTATTGTACGCTGTGAGTTGAGGTAGATAGAAAGTCCTCCAAAAAAAGGTGTGTTTGTGTTTCGGCCTATGTTTAGAAAACAACTTTGGTAAGGTTGGTGGACATTTGCCATTCTGGTCATGGCTTTATTGATAATAAAACAGAAACAAGACCGTCTTGGATGGAGAACATAACAACATTGCTCATTTATTCAAGCGCACTAAAAGTGTTAACGTTGTCCTGGCAAGAGATTGAATAATGATAATACATTCACTTCAAAGGTCAAACTGACTCCACTTCGTTTAGTTTTGTATTGGGCATTTTTGCTTTTTATATCTTAATGCGTTGCGTATGCTGCTGTAGAGAAAATAATCGAGATTAATAAAGTATCTATCTATCTATCTATCATCTGTCTATCATCTTCAGCAACAGCTAGGAGTGCACCATAATTGTGCTGTGGAGTGCACAATAATTGTGCTGTGAACCGCAACTGACGTCCTTCCCAATGTGCCCGTAAGGTCAATTGTAGGATGGATGTCTTGGCATTGGACACTTCTTCACTTGCGGTTGCAGTTCGTGTTTAAGTCAATCTGACTGATTTCCAGGTACTAAGCACTGAGGTCCTTCTCTACCTGTCAGATATGCCTGCAGCCAGCTATCGCCAGTTCAGCCCTTGTCAGTTTCTGGATTCAGGGCTTTTTATACATTAGGCTGGGATTTCTCAAGTGCTAAGCCAAGTGAAGGCCAACACTATCACAGATTTGAAGTGCAGACACCACTATCCAGCCACTCCCAAGCTTGAGTCTGTAAAGCTCCATTAAACCAGGACTATCTGGATACCCTGCTGCTCTACGTGGGTCTACATAAGGTGAGGATTCCTCCTCAGATTCTACAGTAAGACATTAAGCTGCCCATTTTAACCCCTTTTCTGTCTCTGGATTGGGATTTGTGCCTAATATGGCTTCACTTATATCAGTGAAGACAGTTAAACTCATATCATCTAATACTACTTAGTTTTTCCCCTGAATTATTAGAAGTAAGTATTCAAAAAAGATCCACATTTAAAATCGTTTTGGATGTACTACCCCCAGATCATGTCCAGTTGTACGTGGTGTATCATCTTTCAGTAGTCCACATTATTTTGGGTGTTACCCGATAAAAGTTTGGATTTAAAGTCATGGCTAAACCAGAAACAGCCCTAGTCCCATTTGCGTCTATTCATAACTGGCTAACTATTAACTAGAACAATAAAAAATTGTCTATAGAGAGAGACGTCTATACAGCCTGTCGTACATGAAATATGTGAAGAGGGATCTGAAAGGTTAAAATTAGATTTGTAGGTAGCACTAGTTAAATATTCACCTTTCCAAAGCCCACATTAGCATAGCTAACTTTGATCACCGGTACTTAGCCTTCTATCATCCCTAATGGTATTAGATGGTTATAATGCATGACTTTCCGTCACTTCTCTCTCCTCGCCCCCATCGCTCCCTCCTCTCCCTCCTTCTACGATAGTCTTCCTTGATCTGCAATGCGTCCAGTCCACCAGCACCCACAAAGGTCGAGAAAGATACCAAGAGATTAGTCGGAGTGACTCCTCTACTCCCACAGACCACCTCAGGACAATGTGTGTGAGCGGTATTTTCGAGCAATAATGACATTATTGGGGGTAAATATATTGCCAGTGTGGAGTCTGTAGGTCCATAGCATTCAATGGGGCTTTATTTAAGATATATACCCAATATATATATATTTTGTCTTACAACTTCGTCATCTGTATTTACCCCAAAAAAAGGAGCAAAACTTCATGTACAGAATGTCAAATACCATGACGTATAGACTCTATAGTCTTGAGTTTATTGAGTTTTAAAATAGTCATCTTTGACCAGTCCATTGGTTGTCAATACCTTTAACCGGTGTTTTGGTCGAACACGTGAGTGTGTTAACTCGTGGTGACAACGGCTGTTGAACAGACAGTAGGAGTCCTCATAAACCCTTCCATCAAGTCTGAAAACATACTCATCTGTGTTTATTATCCACGCCAACCGTTTGCTTAAGTTACTGTGATCAACCAGTGTGTTAGTGTTAATATTTTCAATTAAATGTTTAAAGCCTGCTCACTCACAAAAGCTCACCTCTGTTGCCAACATGCACACAGATATCTTTGATGACCTCGGCTGTAAAAGGGAAAATACATATGTCAAAAACTAAACTGCACTTGGAAATTGTTTGAAGGAAACCCTGTGAGTAAAGTGCACACCACAGTAATATGAGTTTGTTTGGAAGTTTTGCTCCTTTTTTTGGGGTAAATATTGTGAGACTTAATGTCGGCTGCATTACAGGATGAACTTCTTTTTGTGCCCCTGTCTAACATTCAGTCACTTTGATCACAGGCTTTAATGCTTTGGGCTCCCTTTTTATAATATTTTCTGAAGCTTTGTGTCATACTTCCTATATAATTTAGACCTTTTAAAATGGTGAATACACATTGAGTCCTCTTTCGAAATTAATGATGTGACCTCCATGCAAAACACACAAATAATGAAATATGTCCTAATTCAAACTGAAAATTGAGATGTTGGGAGTGGACGCCAGCCTGAAACTTTTTTGACCTTTTTTTTTTTATTTCATTGACACTTAATAAAAAATTAATATAATGTTGTATTAAGAGTAAATAAAATGCTCAGCGACACAAAATGTTACTGTCATTGTACTATCAGTAATTCATTTGTAAAAACAAATAACATGTTTGAGACCGATTGGGGTCATTCTAACCCTGGAAGGACAAAACACTCCAACAAGAACCAGTCGGGTCTCTGGGCGTGTTTTGCATATTACAGTACACAAGCCCATCCATCATAACATCTGTCAGTGCAGCTGTAGGGTAAACAGGATTATCAACAAGTACCCTCCCGACCAGGACCACAGAGCGGTGATAAGTCCACGCGGCCTCTGCCTCTCACACACACATCCATCAGTTCCTCATCCATCTCACTGCGCTGTCAGAGTTCAGCCAATTAGGTGATAAGGCCTGACATTACAGGGTGGACCTCTCTTTGCTCTGCTTGTGGGAGTGTGGCCATGATCTCTCTGATCTTGATATCGACAGGCCAGTGACTAATTAATGCCTTCGCACTCGTGTATTGCAGTCAACAGACTCGCACACATACTGGTCAACATTTCTAATCGGGGGGGGGGGGGGAATTAATTACCTGAGTCGACAAACAAAGCGGCCCTCTTCATCTATGTTTTATTTTCTTCCGATATTTCGCTCAGTGTAGCTACAGTAGAGGAAACAGACGGCAGACTACAAACAGGGGGGGATAAAAGCAAAAGGAAGGATTTGAAGGTCTTTGAGGCATGCATGCTCAAACACCAAAGTGAGCCATATCTATAAACATATAGATCCCCTATTATTGGAGCACAAAGCAGCTTCCACGCCGCAGGTTGCAGGATTAAACAGGAGAGCGGAAAGGAAGGGAGAGAAATGGAGAAAGAAATTGAGGGATAACGACAGGTTCATGAGAGAGAGAAAAAGAAAACACACACACACACACAGACACACACGCACACAAGTGTGTTTGGTTGGTGAGCTGCAACGTTAAATGAACGGAGACACATTTCCATATGAACGAGGCACACGCACACCGACAGTATATGCAAAGCATGCACAAAAACTAGAAGCACGCTCTACAAACTCTCTCGTGAACGCACACCCTCCACGTACACCGCTCACCCTCACACACACTCCACCTTTCGCACACACACTGTCACCCACTTACCCGCTCACTCGCTCCACCTTTCAAACACACTCACGCAGGCAACGCACACACACCCTCCACCCTCGACACACACCTTCCACCCCACCCCTTCATTAATAGGCCTACTTTCCTCTCTCGAGCGAAGGAGAAAGCCCTCCAATTATCGGCGACTCCTCGGCAGACGGGCTCAGCGCTGCATTTATTAGGAGCTCATTTGGCTAAGCGGGGCTAAACACAGCGCATCGTGGAGGGGGGAAGCAGAGGATGCACCCTCTCTCTCTCTCTCTCTCTCTCTATGTCTCTGTGTGACATTAAAAGGAATATCCCTGTATTCTGTCCTAATCCAAACTGATTTGAGATGGCATAGGGGGGTTTGAGAAGCAGCGCTGGATTATTTGTTTATGGTGGGGGGGGCTGGGACGCCTCTGCTTCTCCAGATTTACCATCTTATACTGTCTCGTGGCTCTTAATCGCCTCTCTTCCCCCAAACGCAACCCATTTACAGTTCAAAGCGGAAGAGCCTATATCTATCGCCGGCTATATTATGATTAGTATTAATATCATCACCATATTCAAGGCTGAGGAGTCTCAAAGGGGAACGAGGGGAGGGGTGATCACAACAATGCTGTTGCTGCCAAAATATGGCGGCTTGCTTTTTAATAACATGACCTTAGCGAGGAGACGTCTCTCGCTTTAATCATGACTGCAGCTTGGCTTTGGTTTGGAGGGTTAGAGGTGTTACTCAGCACTTTCACAGATGGATTCTTTCCCCGTGTTAGAAATTAGACTGTCGCTTTCCTCTCCGCCTTTAATTTTGCATCCAGGAGACCATGAGGCAGAAGAGAAGGATGGTAAATAACTTGAGAAGCAGGCGTCTGACGTTGTAACCTTGACAGCGACTTTTTTGACTGCATCAGCGGCAGTTTTCTCTGTTGGAATAAGACATGGTTAATTTTTCATTAGTATCTCCGGGTGACTCACTGGATGTGGAATATAGTTGCATTTCTTTTAGTCTGAGAATTGGAGCTATAGAGGTTGCCCTGAAAAAACAATACTTTATATGTTTCTGTTAAATATCAGCAGGTTAGCACAATATTGTGAGATAATGGTCCCTCTTTTTCACCTTTTCCACCCCTGATGAGTTTGCATGCCTGCGTATATTGACATGTGCTCTTCAATACGTTGTCATAGTGTATATGAAGCAGGACTTAAGTCATTTTTAGGGATTCTTTATTGCAGGTGTTTTATATACATGACTGAAGTGAACTGTTGCAGATACGCAATATCAATTAAATACAAAATGTAATTGAATAAAAATAAAATGTTTTTTTTAAAAGTGCTGATAGTCCTGGTTTCTTAGAGACTAAACGTAGAATCCCAAATTGAACTAAAGACATACGTGGTACCCTGACATCGGAGTGACATGAAATGTGCATTTGAAGCAACTACAAGGAAGTTCTTCCTATAATATGGGGTGAAAGGTCATATCAGAAAAAAAATAAAGCGGGGAGAGAGGAAACAGCAGACACACTCAGCAAAAGATACAGTAATAGACAAATTAATCAAAACACAGATTCATGAGAGCTGGGTGGAGCTTGATGGGGTTGATAAAACAGCAGAGCATAATAATTGCCCTCCCTCTGTGGCACTCTGGTTTTTAAAGTGTGTTTTTACGTGTCGTCGTGCTGCACAAGGGGGCGTCCCTGGCGTGGTGCCAAACTCCATCTCTCCCCACCAGGCCCAATAACCACCCAGCTATCTGCACCTGCTCCAATTATTATCCTATTAGCAACAAATACCGCACAATTACCGCTAGAAACCCTCACACCCCGGCCGCCGCAGGGCTGTAAAAACCCAGGGAGAGAGAAATTAGCAGGGAGCAGCAACAGCAGCGATCAGACAGCAATTAATCAGCAGAGACACATCTCTCAATGTGGAAAATATAGACAGAACACCTTTAGCTCTAATGGAGAGGGCTGCTGAACGGAGGGGAGGGTGGGAGGATACAGACGTGCTCAGAGGAGAAGAGAATCACATTTTATTGCTAGTTTCTGTTGCACAGGTGGACGGAATGTCAAGACCTCAGCGTCCTCGAATAAATCCCAAACCTTCTGTGAGCATGTTCGACAGGCAGCCACGTGTGAAAGAGGAGCAGTTATGGAAGTGGTGATGAATTGAGAATCATAGATCAGAAGGAGATGCATACTCTTATTTTGGCACTAAATGCAATGGAAAGCTAACTTACGGTCATGTATGTACATACTATATCATTTATTAATAATACAGTATGTTAAAAAGTGGTGTTACTTACCTTTTTTAATATACCATACCCTGTCTTTCAGAGTTTGCTAAACAGATTTCTTAAAACAGTTTTTCTTGTTTTGTTTTGGAATTGAAATAAATGAGCAGAACTATCTGAAGGGAAATAATCATATTCATATTATCACCTCTCAAAGTAGCAAGCAGTTGTGTATTTACGCGTCCTGCATACACAGGGCGACATGAGCGTTCGTTGGAGTCACGTTGCAGGCTCCTTGACATCATGGCAGACAAAGTAAACCCTTTACACGTTCACATGACGACAACATCCCAGTTGTGGCTGTCTCGTTCCTAATAGGCCGAAGATGTCTGGCAGATACAAAAGAAAAACTTGGGTAAAAGATGCTCGAGGAAATATACCTGCTGCACCCACACCCACACATACACACAGACATAGATGACACACTAGTATTCATATTCAAATGAAATGTATCTTTCAAATTGTGGTTCTTCCCTTCAGTTGCTTTAATGCATGTCGGAGAGATTGAAAAGTAGGTGAGCAGAGAGAGGGGTTAAGAGAGAGAGAGAGATATGCTGAAAGGAGAATTTGGGTGATTCAAAGTCGTCGTCACACCCTCTCCCCCGACAATCTATCAGCCAAATATTTGACAGACAGACTGACCGATAAATTTCTTTTGGAGGCCTGTTAGCCACGCCCATGATGGCTGTCAAAACAGCAGTTAGGAGGAGAGAAAGATGCAATGACGGAGGGAGTGAGAGTGAGGGAGGGGGGTCGAATAAAGGCAGCATTGAGAGCCAGGGAAAGAGCTGGGTGGGGGGGTAGATGTGTGTGTCGATCTCTTCCTGTCGTTCTTTAATGGAACAGTCGTGTGCTTTTGGAGACAGTTAAAGCTGACAGAAGCACTCAAGTTCTGGCCAAGAGGTCTCACACACGGAGACACTCGCACACACAGACGCAGACGCAAATCATTTTTGGGGAATGTCATTGCAGCAAACATGTAATGTGTCCTTTCGTCTTTGAGACACACTGGGTTCTTTGAGATCTCTTGTGTGTGTGTGTGTGTGTGTGTGTGTGTGTGTGTGTGTGTGTGTGTGTGTGTGTGTGTGTGTGTGTGTGTGTGTGTGTGTGTGTGTGTGTGTGTGTGGCCTCAGGCTAGACCAGCCGGCTGTTCTCCAGACTAATTCACGCAAGGCGAAGGTCAATCAGAATTCCTCCAAGGTCTCTCCGTCTCTGTCTGTTTTTGAGTCTCTCTTTCCGTCTGTCTCCTCTCTTGATTTCTCTCTCTTTTTTTCTTCTTATTTGCTTCGCTGTTGGTGAGGGTTTGAGAAAAAAGGTTTGATTTGTCACTCAAAAGTGAAGGAAGGACGCTGGTCATATTTGTAATTGGACGTTACAGAAAATATATTTGGGTTTCTAATGTTGTTACGGTAGCATTATCATAATAACGATTTTAGAGATCAAAAAGTAAGTGCACTGATTTATTGTATATTAGCTGCAAAAACACAAATGAGTTCATAGTACTTTTGTAGTGGCATGGAATTAGTGCACATGTCGCAGATTTAATGGGCCACAGTCCCACGTGTCACACCTGCTCAGGGGGACAATTTATTGTTATGATTTCTGAAGAGATTTGCTGGACCTAACTAAATATATCTTCAGTAACTTCGTTGGAGGGACATCATGATCTGAAAGTGTATTCCAGCAATCTCTACAACAGCAAGCGTAAAGATATCAAATGTGATGCCTGTGTAAGTTACGGATGAACCAATCAATGCACAAAATAATACAAATAACATGGAGGAGCTTCTTTGAATGAGGGAATCCAGCACGACCCCAATCCCGTCCGAGAGATGTGAACCCGGTCGGGGGGCCACCGGCTCACGGTTCTGAAGTACACTAGTACAATACTTCAAGTGTCAACGTCAAAAAGAGACTCAATCAAAGCATGTATAAAAACACAATATTAAACTCCATAACTGACTTTCAGTGAGAAAGGAGAAAATCACTCTGTGTCTCATCCCCGACAGGCCATCTGTTGAAAGTTGTTCTAAACAGTCCTGATCCCCGACCTCGAGAACCAAATACATTTCAGAGATTTATCGATCGACTTGGAGACACAGGCGAGACTTTCATAGAGCGTGGCAGTGACTCTGCGCTCATTTCCAACCCACACACTGTCCAGCACATGACTTCCTCACAGACTAACAGGCAGATACGCACAATCCTCACATGAGGTGCAAGACCAGACGGTCCTTTAGATGGCCATGTCAAATGCAACAGGATGCAACGCATAGGAAAGCAGACCTAACCTATCAGAAAGATGTACTTGTGCTTCCTTCTGTGCTCCCATGACCCATTTAGACCCTCACCTTCCTTTCTTCCTTGCTCCTTCCTCTTCCTTTTCTGTCCACCACATACATCTCCTTCTGCCTCTTCATCTGTCTTTTTTTTCCTCTCCTCTTTTGTGTCTCTTTTCCTCTCCTATTCATCCCATGCTTTTCTTTCCTCTCCTCTCTCTTCCTCTTGTCTCCCCCCCCCCCCCCAACAAGACAAACACATCAAATGAAGCCTTTTCATTGTTTCGGATGCAAATTTGGTCCGGAATCAGAATTAAATAAATGTCTCCCTTTATACAATGTTACTGCCATCATAAGTGACTCATTCCCACACAATAGGAGAAATGTCTCATTTTATTGAGTCACAATGGCTCTTTGGCAGCTTTTGTCCCCTTACAGCTCCCCACCCCATTCCCCTCTTGATAAAAAAAAAAAAACACACACACACACGTACATACACTAAAATAAAGGACATCCCAAAACCTTCCAGAACTCTTATTATTACTAATCGTCATGCGAAGGCGACCCCTTACATGTGCATCATGGGAAATGAGTGAGGTGTCACAAGGAGCAACGCTGTCTTGTTCCCTCTGAGTGAGTGGATAAGTGCCACATGTCAGCGTCGTGTTTAAAGACGCGCTGCATGATATCTTTGTCATCGGGGCCGACAGAAATCACGGTCGGAGACGAGCGGCGCGCCCGCTTGTCACAACAAGCCCCTGCAAGAGGGGCGCGCGGCGCATTGGAAAGCTGTAATTTAGAATCAAATGAATTATCTATGACTTCAGTAAGTTTGTCAGGGAGACGAAGATGTGACGGCTCGGGACGGCAACAATTTTAATGTCGTGTTGTAAATTACCGTGGCTCCAAAAAAATGATTTGGATTGTTGAGGAAATGCAACAAGATGGAAAGAAGGGCCTAATCGAATTTGTAAAGTACATGTGGAGATAATAAGCTGGGAAGCAGATGATGTGTTAGCTGTGGCATTTATGAAAACGACAATGCAGAGAAGTGCACAAAGGCCCTGTCAGATCAAGATGAGTTAGTATCACGGAGGGTTGCGAGGTACAGAACCCGGAGAAATAGCCTTTCCTAATTTTGACCTGATTTAGTTCCCATTTATTAATCCTCATGAGCTACATGATACATTTTGGTACAAATCATCAGCAAAAGAAATGTCAGTAGTAATTGGGGGGAACTAGACAAATAACGGCATCAAAATGATCAAGTCTGACGGGTCCAGAAAACTCACACAGTTCAGACAAAATATTGGAACTTCCTATTTTTTAAAAAGGAAAAAAGTGAAAGAGAGTACACCAGTAATGAAAGAGGGTTTGTTAAACTGATTTATCAAAAGGTGGTAGAAAAACAATTCTTAACCGTTGTCAATGAGATGGGAGTATTCCATACACCTCAAAGGTCAGAGCTCTCTTTCTGTGTTTCTGACTTTCAGTTTCACTTTGACTCTTCATCAACACCATACAGTATACTGTAGATACCACTGCACAAGCCTGAAAAGCACACATCTTATTTGTGTGTTTCTGACGCTGCAGAGCGGCAAAGAATAAAATACCACATTGGGTTTCGCTGTTTTATTTTTGATCCATATGACCTTTGGGTTAATATTTGTAGCAGGTTGTAGAGTGCAAACCGGATGCTTTGGGCCATAATAAGACAATCCACCATCACATAGTTTCACCTTCCGCTTCCAACTGTTGTGAACACATGCTGTATGCTGGCCTTTTTTGTCCCAAAGCATTATTATAACACTTAAAAGCACAACTTGTATTCTAATAAGAAGAAGTGCTGCAAAGACTTTTCTGACTGTGATGATTATCCAAAAAGGATAAATCGTAATGTCACAGTTCGTTAGATTTTGCAATTACCTGCGAACAAACCTTTCGAAGAAATCCTTCATACCAGCTCATTTCTGTTCAGGGTCGCCGGGGGCTGTAGTTGGGTGAAGGTGGGCTCCAAATCACATTTAAATTGGATTCAACAGTCAGACCTTGTACCACCTGGATGGCTGAGATGAACCTTCACAGACACAGAACAGCTTTCATTGGAGAGAAGGATGCACGGCATGTTAGATTGGGCAACCCCCGAACATGTTGAACGTGCTCTGGTGGCCTCGGGGTTTAAGACAATAACCAAGTAATTGCCGCATCTTTGGTTTGGTCCCAGTTACATTTGGGGAATCTGTCATTCTCTTCTAATGTTGTGGGGCGGAAGGAGTTTAAAAACAATTTGGGTCAGGCTTCCATCTAATAAACACAGACTCATGCATGCCCGACGTAACTGGTTAGAACAATAATATTGTTGCATCTATTTTTCGTGGTGATGAAATAGAATGACAATGGTGTGTTCAATAGTGAGCGGAGATCTTCAACCGGAATTCGTGGGGCCCATTTCTTGCATAGCAGCAGAGGATGGAGGAGAGCATCCAACAAGCAGACTGTGAATATCTACTGGCAAAATCAATAACGTAGGAGTTTGTCTTCATTCACTGAATATTATTAATAATAATAACAATAATAGCATTATTTACTTTATTTATATTGCACCTTTCAAAACAATATCACAAAGTGCCCTCCGGTAAAAACAAATAGCATTCACAGCATTGCACTGAATATTGAACAAAAGAAGCTTTCCAGACGAACACACACACACATGCACACACACACGCACACTCACACACACACACACACACACACACACACACACACACGCACACACATACACACACAGATTTCAGACTATAGTATTTAGAGTAAAGCCCCCCTGATGTCCTCCCATAAGAGACATCTCAGGTGGAAAACGGAATGAAAATAAAGAACTTGCCTCCAATTCAGGCAGAAACTCGAGAGTGAAGATTGCCTGAAAGAGAGAGATGGAGAGAGGAAGAGAGAGAGAGAGAAGGACAAAGAGAGAAAGAAAGAGAAGGAGGGCGAGAGATTTGGAGAGGGTTTTAATTGTTTTCCCATGATGCTTTGAGGAGGGCTCAGGGCTCAAAGCGTCGGAGCAGAAAGCTGTTGGAGGGCCTATCGTCCTGGCAACCAAGCCTGACCCTTTAGCACACATGAAAACTCACGCAAGCACACACACACACACACACACACACACTGTGGTTCATTTAGAGTCTGACATCAGCAGGAAGGAATGCAGAGGGGAGGAGGGATTGGGGGGTTGATTTGGATGAGGAGGTGCTATGGATGAGGGGGTGGGGGTGGGGGGGGGGGTGTGATGGGGGGGGGGGGGGGGGGGGGGGGGGGGGGGGGGGGGGGGGGGGGTAGGCAGCAAGGGCTCATGGGAGTTTTCACAAAAGTTGGCGAGCAGAAATAAAGCACACAGTTGTTCCCAGATTAATAAGACGTGATGAGTTTGTTGTGTGTTGTTCCAATGACGTCGGGTTAGTACCCACAGGCAGTATTTGTACACACTGTTTACATCATTGACTTGGTGTAGCAAGAGATACTTGTGTTTACAGATGTGTAAAGTCCCTCTCTTGTAAGATACATAATGTGTGAGATTCAAAGCAGTGGGAATCAGGGTAGTGGGAAGTGAATTAAACTGTCATTGTGTCATCAAAGATACAGAAGTGTGGGAAGAAGATGACAGAGGTAGGATGACATTTTTAGATAATTCAACATCAATCTCACACATTATGTACCACAAAGACTCCAACTTACTTTTTTGATTGGTAATAACTGTTATTAGTGACGCTGAAGTAGCAATTTGCCAAGTTTCTCATTATTGGAAAAATCTGTATTATCAATGCCACATACTATTCTGAGCTAACGCTAAAAGTGTGATCGAAGTTAGACAGCAAATTTATAAATAATTTCAATAGAACTGGGAAAATACCAAAATATGTAAATACACACACTTTTGTATACTTATACTCAAGTTGGTTCTGTTTTTCATGTCTTTTGTCCTTGTAGTTCGAAGCTAATGATTCAGGATACAATCATAATTGAAGAGTTGTTTCGCCCTTTCCTATTTCAACATGACACTGCCCGTGTGCACAAAGCCAGGTCTAAAGGAGTGGGTTTCTAATGTTGGTGTGGAATAACTTGACTGGCCTGCACAGAGCCCTGAATGAGCTGTTCACTAATCACATATGAGTGTAATGTTTCTATCACATAAAAATCCCTTGTTGACTTAATGACAACAAATAAACTGGGATTTAAAACAATAACAGCATACATAGTGCCACAGTAAAAAGTACACAACCACATCAGCCTGAATGAGAAGGCCCGACTATAAAGCATGCTCCTGTGACATAAATGCGCCACAGTTTACGCTTACCATGCTTTTAATTTGAAAGGGAACCATCTTGTATATTACAGACTTGTTTCTGATGATTTTGGAAGTTTTTTTGTTCTGAAATCTGCAGAATATTAGTGTTCAGACCACTTTTCCCAAGCACTGTACCCGCAGTAATGAATTCTCCTCCTCTGAATTGTTACTCCCTTTTTCCCTGTTGTTTTCCTCCCCTGTATCTACAAAGAAAATATGCTTTAAATCGTGACATGTATCATAGAGTTTAAGTGGATTTCCATTCATTTTATCATACCACCACAAAATACCAAATATGTATTCCTTATTATTCCTACTTTACTGTGTATCGCAGTTGCATCTCTTTGCATGAGTTTTAAAGCACCCACAATATAATATAAGTGTTAACCGAGCGGCTTCCACTGATTTGATGAGGATAAGAAATCTAGGCTGGTACTAGTAGGTCGAGCATAAGTCTCCTTATATGTTGAGGTTGGGGCACCTTTATATTGTTAGTGAATTTCATCATGTCTCTCCCCCCCCCCCCCCCCCCCCCCCCGCAACCCCCCCCCCCCTCACACACACACACACACACACACGCACACACACACACACACACACGCACACACACACACACACACACACACACACACACACACATACACACGCACACACCCTGATCTCTGTCAGGCGGTTGAAGCATTGGACTCACTCTCTTCCTGTGAGAAGAAACTTGTGTTTGTTGGGATGGAGGGATGAAGGGATGGAGGAAGGAGAGTTCTTGGCTTCTTTATTTCCAGGCCTTGATGTGTGACCAGCCCCTCTCCTTTCCTCCCTGCAAACGCCATACTGCCCAGCTCCTCTCCCTCTTTTTCTCCCTCCCTTCTTTCACTCTGTCCATCCTGCCGTACTTAGCCTTCTGCTTTCTTGTCACTTCTTTCCTCCTCTCCTCTTTCCTTCTCCTCTTCTTCCTCTTCACCTCCTCCACTTCTCCTCCTCTCTGCCCACCCATACTGTCTCCACAGGGAGCTGCTTCACACTGAGAATGAATCAAAAGGCAAAGGAGAGAAATATCCTTTCAACATGCGTGCACGCTGACACACACACACGCACACACACACACACACACACACACACACACACACACACACACACACACACTCACCCACTCACACACACAGACCAGAGGGCTGTGTGGGAATGAACCAAGGGGCCTCGCTCAAATCCCTGTCTCTAGGCAACCACCAAGGATATGCTGGGGGAACAGCATTAAAGTTGGAGAAAAACTAAGAAACACACACCACAAGCGCACACAACTAGACACACGTACTTTCAGACTCTATTTCGCTCTGTATTTGTAAAACCAATTAGAAATGTTGAGCAATAAGGGAGGGTGAGGGAAAGAAAAAGGAGAAGTGAGCTATTGATGCTTGTAGTGTTAGTGTGTGTAGAGAAATTATTAAGTGTCACACCGAGTGTTGACCTTCAGAGGTTTGACTTCACCAGTGATGCAGAGGTGAGCAAGAGCGCAAGAATGTGTGTGCGTGTGTGTGTGTGTGTGTGTGCATGTGTATGAGAAGTTGTGTAAGTGTACAATTGCAATAAATAGTCACTCTTGCCTGTTTTAGATTTGTGTGAGTCTGTGAATGTGCACATTCATTTGTGTACAACGTATATGTGTATGTGTGTGTGTGTGTGTGTGTGTGTGTGTGTGTGTGTGTGTGTGTGTGTGTGTGTGTGTGTGTGTGTGCCACCTCTGCAGCTGGCCCTCCATCAGCAGATTAATAAGCTTTGTTGCCACACCGACCAGAACCTAGTGACAACCATCCAGCCCCATGGCATCATGGGTAACGGACTGACTGGCCGCAAGCTGGCCCTGTTTTTACAGCTCTGTTTTGTCCCACACTGTGCTCCTGTGTGTGTGTGTGTGTGTGTGTGTGTGTGTGTGTGTGTGTGTGTGTGTGCATGTGTGTGTGATGTTTAATTGCTCCTCTCTTGCCACCTCAATGACATCACTGCGGTCACAGATGTTTTTTTTCCCACTTCTAGGACCCCTGGACACACAGACAAACACATAAACACATAAACACACACACACACACACACGCGCACACACACACAGACATTCAAGAGCTCGGGAAACACTTCTAGGTTTTTGATTCACTCTCCCACTGTCTCTGTTTCGCTTTGTCGCTATTTCTTCTTCCCTTCCTCCTCTTCCTACTTTTTATCCATCCATTTCCGTTGTATTATGAATATTAACCCAGTGTTAAAAGAAAATAATAGATTTTTTTGGTTGTTGCACTGTAGTGTGACCTTTGTTTGTCATTTTCTCAAAACATAAACACTTAATCTCTGTGTGTGTGTGTGTGTGTTATCTCCATAATGCAACTTAATAATTGATTTAATTAAAGCCACATGCCTTTCAAACACCGTCCTGTAATAAATGTTAAGCCGCATAACATTATAAAACTGCTTTCATGGGCTGATTAGTAAACTGTACTTTATTTCTGCAGAATGCCCCTTTAATGTTTGGCAGATTTGTTTGTCAAAATCATCAGAATCAAGATCAGAAAAAATTCTGTCATCTGGGAACTGATCAATAAAGTATTCGTAAAGACTTCTGTGACCTATATTTACTAGAGATCTTTCATATCACATTTATTAGGGACCCAATATCGTCAGACCCTTAGTCTAAATTTGAACTCGTCTTACATCACTCTTACTTCTTTAACAGTGAAACTTCATTTTGTTACAGGACAGTGTTGTCGATTGTCGCGTGGACTCTGTGGCTCTGACCCTTGACCTCCCAAACTGCTGGTGGTTATGCTGGCGTTCTAGCTTTTCCATGTTATTGTGCTGTTTCAGCCATTGTTGTTGTTGTTGTTGTTGCTGCTGCTGCTGTTGTGAGCAGTTTCTTCTGAATGAGCTGTTCAGTGAAAGTCGGATCCGGCTGGCCAGAGCTTGAAGACAACAACTTAAAGGTCAAGTCGAAGTCAAGGCGAGGACATGCTGCGACAAACGTAGTTCATTGAGAACCATATCAATCTATTGTTTGGTCAATATATTAACAAAACTAATTAAATAAAAATGTGCTCAGAATAAAAATTTTAAAAAACGTGACATCTTTCTCCACCAGAACTATTTGTTCTCACTTGTAGTGGAGACATGCACTGGGTGTCGTGGCCCCCGTGGAGCTCGGGCACTGTGTTCATGGAGGACGTGTTGCCTCTGAACTCTGATCAACAGACTCAGTGTTCACTAACTCCTAACTAACCCCCTCTGTCTATGGACTCATCTGTCTCCCTCTCTGTTTCTGGCTGTCACATGTCTTTATTCATATCCCTTTCCCATCGTTTCTGTCCTCCCAACCAACTTCTTCTTTTTCCTCTGCCACACTTTCTCTCTTTCTCACAAACTCTCACTTCACTCTCTCCATAGCCAGTCCTCTCGGCTCCATTGTGGGGCCGTGAAGTTGCAGTGCCCCCTGGTGCCAGAATACCATCACGGTAGTGCGTGAACATAGTCCTGCAGAAGTGGGTGCTGTTTTTTTCTTTTCTTTTCTCTTTTTCAGTTGCTAAAGAAGCAGCTGATGGGACATTCAGTGAACAGAACTATATCTGCTCATCTGGGTTTTGAATTTCTGGAAAATCAGGACCAGGTGTTTTTCCAGAAAGTCTTGGAGTTTGATAAAACAGTTTTAACATCAGAAAGTAATCAACAATACTTTTTTCAGGATGCAGAGTATATGTGCAACCGTTGAAGAAATATAAAATAGTGACCTCCTTATGTTTCATGGATTGTGGAGGTCCATTCATACATTGTCATATTCATTGAATTTGTTTATGTAACTCTGTAATGCTGTTCATTCTGTACACATGACATATATTGCTTCTGTTCATCCGGGGAGAGGGATCCTCCTATGTTGCTCTCCTGAAGGTTTCTTCCCTTTTTTCCCTGTGAAAGGTTATTTTTGGGGAGTTTTTCCTGATCCGATGTGAGGTCCTGGGACAGGGATGTCGTATGTGTACAGATTGTAAAGCCCTCTGAGGCAAATTTGTTATTTGTGATATTGGGCTATACAAAATAAACTGAATTGAATCGAAGGAATAATAGCATGCAAAAAAAAAGGAAATAATAAAATAGCATTAGGCAAGGGAAGCGTACTGGCCCGAAACCGCTTTCATCTCTGGTGTGCTTGTAAAAACCCACATTAAAGCGACCGCACCAACAGAAAACACCAACTTCTGTCTGATCACGTGGACTATTGCTGTCAGATCATTTCCCTCACTTTTAATTTCTGACGCCCCTCCGTGCGGCTTCTGAAGTTAAATCCAGCTCTCCTCGGGCGTAATAGAGACATGTGAAACCACTTGCAGAGCGCTTTTTGGCTCAGGTGTGATTTCCACAAACAGGCAAGATGATTGACGTTGGCTGCCAGACAAGAGAACATTTCTCAGTCAGCACATTTGTGTTAAGGCTGGAGGAGAGACCAGAAGGAGAGCAACATAGAAAAGAAGAGAATGGAAGGCAGCGCAGGAGGAAAAGAATGGATTAGAATCAAAGTAAAAGTTGAAGATCACTTGACATTTGGTCTGTGTTAAATTATCCATGACTGAATGCCGCAGACTGTGGGCCTCAGTGAAAGCTACTTTGTCTGACGGAGCACTGTCTGTCTTAATGAAGCTAAAAGAGTCTTAAACAGCTTAACACAGTGTTCAGGTTTCTACCTGTGTAAGGCAATACAGTGAGTGTAATGATGCACAGAGCAATGCTGTGTGTGTGTGTGTGTGTGTGTGTGTGTGTGTGTGTGTGTGTGTGTGTGTGTGTGTGTGCGTGTGTGTGCGTGCATGCGTCTGTGTGCGTGTGTGCGCCCAAGAGAGATAAACCTTGTATGTACTGTACACGTGTGTGTGTGTGTGTGTGTGTGCGTGCGTGCGTGTGTGTGTGTGTGTGTGTGTGTGTGTGTGTGTGTGTGTGTGTGTGTGTGTGTGTGTGTGTGTGTGTGTGTGTGTGTGTGTGTGAAAGACGGCACAGGCGAAAGCAGAGACGACATCAGGGTCCATATTAAAGGATAATTACAACTAAACAACAGGAGACTGTTCCCAGGAAGAATTCTGGGGGATTATCACTGTTTATTGCTCCTTTACATTGTCGAGCTTTCATGGTGGTGTGTGTGTGTGTGTGTGTGTGTGTGTGTGTGTGTGTCCCATTTAAATGTCCCCTGCCTAAACAACTCACCACAGTGTGATGAAGGTTGCTGGATCTTTGCATTACTGATCTAAAACGTTAAGTCTTTATTACATATTCCACTTACCCCTCATTTATCATCTAGTCATGGTGAAGAAGATCGGTTCTATGTGCAGCATTACTACTTCTGCTTATGACAAGGTAAACAACCAGAAGGCGATGTTTCCCTGAGCTTAACTGGGTGTTGCAGTTACCTCGATGCATCCATCCGATCAGAAAACACCCGTATGTGTCAATGTGTGTGTGCTTTGGAAGGCAGTTATTTCGTTGTTTTGATATGAGGCCGCGTTAACGTTAAAGGTCATGGAAGTCAGAAAAAGAGAGAAACTGAAAGATACATTGAATATATTTCAGAAGGCCTTTCCTGAACCCACCGTGTGTAACGCCTCATTAGAGCTTCATCAAACCAGCTGCTCTACGTTCTGCTCCTCCTTCCTGCTGTACTCTCTGCTTGGTGACATAACAGCATATGCAGATTGGATTTATGAATCCACCTTTCAGTGGTTAGTTCACTGTTATTGATTCACGGCCCATTTTTCACCTGTTTTGTAAATGTTTGTTGTTCAGTTGTATATCTGCTCATTCCTCAAGGACAGAAGAATATGAGACTGAAATGTTTTTCCCATTGTTCAGGTCTGTTATGACTTTTAACTTTATGCATACACAATATACAGACTCACCTCTCCACTCCCATCAACTAACGGGTCTTAATTTATGTGTGCACACAAGTGTTCAACTTCTGATACTTTAACTTTAAGTTTCACACTTCTTTGCTCAAATTCCTTTTTCATACTCACATACCAGGGAGATATATTAGATATATTGTGTTATATATTTTAAACATTCTTGTTTTACATTCATAAATCCTTAATACGGCATTTGTCAGAAGAATTTATAAACGGATGAACGCATGAATGCTTCGATATGATTTGTCAATGTAGCCAGACAATGTAAAAAAAAACCTGATGTTTGTTGAACATTTTGTCTCAAAATCTGGTCCCCAAAACCTGCAACTGGATCACTGAGATTTTTTTTTTTTCAATCGGTCCCTCGATGTCACAGCTCAGTGAACCCTCCCTGTGAGACAAAGCCTGAGTCCCAGTAGAAAATTAGCGCATTTAGCTGTCATCGCTCAGCTCGCTTTACAATCCCGAGCAGCATTCACACAGAGCGCCCCAGCCTCTTTTCTCTCCCTCCATCCATCCACCCCTCCACCGCCCACCCCCCAACCCTCGCTTGCTTGCTTTCTTTCTTTGAGTAGGAAAGGCGATCCCCTGTATAGCTCAGAGATCAAGACAGGAAGGTGTAAACTGCAGATAAATGTGATCAAGTGTCTCCGCTATCACAAGCCCTCACATCAGAGTGGATGGCTGGCTGGCTGGCTGGGTTTAACCCCCCCCTCCTCCCCCATCCTCCCTCCACGCCAACATGGATTAGCTGCCCCTTCTTTGTGCCTCTCAGTGGAAGCAGAAAGGTAGAGGAGATGAGGAGATGTTCAGCCGTTTCGGACCTGCAGACCTTTCAGACCTGCTCTCACTAGTAAAACGACCCTGAGCGGCTATCATTAACCTTATACAGACCCGGCGGCCTCAAAGGTCGTTTCATGGCCCGCTGCACAATTTAGGCAACGTGCCAGAAACACCTGAGTTCGATGAATACAGATAGATAACGTCATTGGAGGAAAAAAAAGGGAAATTAATTTTTGATACTGTTATTTGTTCCCGTGCAACAATAGATAAACCTGCATTCTTTTGGGCCGCAGGACAACAAGCCGGAGACACAATGCATACACGTTATAACAGTGGCTTGTTTGCAAAGTCAGCTGACAGAGCGACATTGTGTCCGGATGACAAAAGTAAGTAAAACCTAAACAATGAGTTAAAGAAATACGAAGATGCTCTGTGGAGCTGAGGAGAAACGCAGAGGTGATCATTTTCTATGGGTTCATCCCTATTATAGTAACCATTGTATCTATTGTTAACTTTGTTATTTTAGATGTCAGAACAGCTTTAGGATAAGTACTTGTCGGACTGGACGAATATTTGACTATTTGGTTATCCGTTCGTTTGATAAGGGTTCGGTTTTCAATTTTGGTATTCTGATATACATTTTTTGAGTTTCTTCTCACCCCTTGGGGATTGCACATATGCATAAAACCCACCGAACATTTTGGGAAATGCTTCTTATTCAAAAATAAATATAACATACAAACAACAATACTGTAAAAAAAGTCTTAAAAAGTAAAGCCATTTGATTAAACCAAAAGACACAGATTCAGCGGTATGCCCTCTATCCAGAGTTGATAAATGTCTGGCTGAGTCTTTCCCGAGTCATTTTGTGGAGACCAGCCAGAGTCCTCGTCGCCGTTGCTTGAGTCTGGAGCCTATCCCCATGAAGGGCTGCACAGGCTTGTAGCCGGGTTCCGCCGGAGAAGAGGTGCGCAATGTGCCTCAAAATGCTGCCGTTTAGGAGGAGAGGGCACGCAAGCTTGACTTTGAGGTACTTCTACTCACAGAGGAATGAGGAAAGGAGACAGCATCTACACAAGTCGTGAAAACAGCACTGCTGGACTCATTAAAACACAATTTTCTTCAAATAAAACACGTGCGGGGGAAGTCTCTGAGTGTGTAACGGGGTAAATGTGTCCATGCTGCCTACTAACCGAGACCTCAATGACCTCATCTGGTCTCAGCGCTCGCTGTAGGTTTTTTCCTCACAATATTGGAATTTCTATCATTCCTACAATAACCTTGAAGAGTTGACATATTTGTATTGAATATAATAGTTCTGACACCACAGGGAAAAACTGAATTAACATTGAGGGCAAAAGACCGTCACTTAAACAAGGCCAAGTTAATCTGGTGCACTTTAAGAGCAAAATTAAGATTTATAGAACGTTATGCTCTTTAAACCCTAACCAATTTTATGCTATTGTAAACATATTAATCATAAACCCAGTGATTGATTTTGACCTTTTTTTGTAAACTATCCATTGGGAAGAAAGGGAGGTGCAAAGCTTAATAGGTGGAGGACCAACTTCAAACAAGATAAGTTAAAGTAAAAAGAAGCATGGAACAAGTGGCAACATGTTGCTTCTCTGCTTGACTGTCAGTTCACAGACTGTCTCATTTCTAAATTGTGTAAACAGAATATAAGAGTTCAGTCTAATCAAATCTGCAGATCAGCAGGGTCAGGAACAGTTTAAAAGTTTAACCCTTTTACATGTTTATTGTCATCACCTGCTGGAGATCTGTGTGTCAATACTGCAACGTTGCCTGCTGTTTTTACATTTTAAATCAATTTCCTCCGAACTCGTTGTTTTTTCCGGCAGAGAACCATGGCCTCACACTTGGAGGTACTGACTCTCATCCTGATTGTTTCACACTTGCTGGAAATCGCCCTGGTAGGTGCTGAAGATAACGTTCTGACAGAGCTTATAGAACCACATCATCTGCAAAGAGCAGATTCTGACAACAACTCCTGGCAGCCTTGGAGGCTTTGCTGGTTCGGGAGGGCCCAATCAGACTTCATGTATCCAGCCTCCCCCGGGAGGTACAATAGACTATTCCAGAGGTGGGAGTTTAAGACCGTCACAGTTCAGCCTCACTACATGTTTGTTTGGACCAGGTCTGTCCAGCAGCCTCCCAGACATACATATAGTGGTGGGCCCACAGGGAACCCCATTGCCTTCGGAGATCCTAACAAGAGCTATTGCCCCTGACAACACAGCACCCAGGGTCACACAAACCCGATTCATTGGTGTGGACCACAATGAGAAGGTCAGGTCAGGTATGGGGGCATGCGCCAAGGCAGCGCCTTGCTGCGTCCACGGTACTCCCGGGGTCTCCGTATGGCCATCCTCTGAGAAGTATTAGAAAATATATTACTTTCTAATACACAACCCATACCTGTTTGCAGTGCTTTCTGCATTGTCACAGAATAATAGATGCTGTCTATGTGTGTACTTTGACATTCTCAGATACTCTCAACATGGCCTTGTGAGAGTCAATGACAAACTGCCGAAGAAAAGTAGAAAAACAGTGATAACATGTTCAGAATAAGCTTGAACTGACTTCATGCAACACGTGAATGGTTTAGGTATTGTTGTGCTTTGTCATCTGACACTTGCATTTGCAACGTTCTACCATAAAATAAGTGACAGGATAATAAATAAGCTGAAAGGCGGCCAGTAGCTCTGTTGTCCACCAATTTACTTCTTTCAGGTATGAATATACGTCTGAGTGTAAACTGCACTGTTGACACCCTTTTTATTCCACTTTCCCGTCTTCTCTCTCGCTCTCCTTCTCGACAGTTCACGTGTCTGATAAAACCATTTATCCCTCCAAGGACATTTTTCCCATCCGAGCGTCCATCCAGTGAAATTACACACTCAACACATAATGGAGTCTGTTCCTATCGCCTCAGCACAGAGAGACCCGGAACCCACATCTGCTCCTGAATACCCCAGACAATAAACAATTCACTCCCCATGTTCAAATCTAATTTTTTCGGACAAAGTCTTGACAATAAAAAAGAAATAAATTACACCGCCGCCTTAGCCATCCTAGAGACATAGGGAAAAGTTTTTCTCCGAGTTTTTTTCGCAGCAAGCAGATTCCTCTGAGCTAGCCATTATCTCAGTGAGGAAGTTAATTAAAGTGGCCCAGTCTGAATCAATGGGGGAATTTGCTACCGTCCGTCGGACGGACCGACGGACTAACGGGAAGAGTGGAGTGACGGCCATGACACCGCTTCAGAAGAGAAGATTAGCCCAGAGACAAAACTCTGGGCTCTGATCAGCCCTACAGTGCGGCTCCCCTCCTGGATTACTTCTCTCCTACCCCTCCCTCTCCTCTTTTCTCTTTCTATCTCCCACTTTCTATCCATCCACCCACGCCTCCCCCATCCTCCATCCCCAAAAGAACTTCAGGGGGCTTGTCTTCAAAGCTCGTCCCCTCTTTCAATCCCTGTAATTCCTCACATCATTACCAAGTTTCCAAAACTTAATTTTAGTAATTACACATGCAATTAATTAATAAATGTGCTGTCATTACAGCCCCCTTGTGTGATCTGAGCCCCATGAATGGGAGGTTGAAATAAAGTGGTCAAATGAACTGGGAGGGCTTCAGAGAGAGGGAGTGAGGGATAGAGGGAATGAGATTGTTATTAAGGGATTGCAGAGTTAATCGGTAGAGGGGCTGCTGCTCTATCGGAGGCAGAAGTCTGCAGGGATTGTGAATGAGAGACAGACTGGAGAAGAGATAGGGGACAGACTAACAGACAGACAGAAAGACAGACAGACAGGCAGACAGCCAGAAAGACAGGCAGAGAGTGAGAGCGAGGCAGCAAGAAATGTAGAGGCAGAGACAGAAGATAGACAGGATGATGAGGACGGAGAGGGAAGAAATAAACTAGAAGAAACACGAACAAAAGAAAAATGAAAGAGAAAAAGACAGTCAAAAGACAATAAGGGGAAAGGAAAGATGAAGGGAGGGGGCTCTATGGAACGCGTCAGTTCAGTCAACCGGATTATTAATGAGATCAGGGAGTTTTCTCAGATCACCATAGTAGCATGAGCAGCAATGCAAAGCCAGGAGACACACATGCATGTAACACACTCTCAAAGGACGCAATCTTGATGGTCTTTGAGATATAAGTGGTGTTTGAGCTTCGAGAGAAAAAAATGTGTCCCAAAAGACGTTTTAAACATGAATAAAAGGTATATCGTAATGATCAATATAGTGCCATGGCATTACAAAACTTTCCTTCTCTGTTATATCTTTATAATGAACATCATGTGATCTGAGCGATTTTGAGAGATGAAGTGCTTTCCAATTTCTCTTTGCAGTTTCCTGGGATCTGAGCTTCATGTTCCGTGTGGAAACACAGAGTGCTGACTCATTTATCGCTCCAGTGTGTTGACGGGAATAACACCTGATATGAGGAACGGGATCCAATTACAGACGTGTGTGTGTGTTTGTTTTGGTTGGATATCAGATGTACAGTATGAGAGCAAAGTCCATGAGCCAATATTCCATTTTCACCAGACTTCACAGAACGGAAGCAGTGATGGACGAAGCGTAGTCACATGATGTGGCTCATGAAAACCTTTGACCTTTCAGGACGAGACGTTTTCTTTCCAGTGCAACCATTTTGAGATGTGCCAAAAGACAACTAAAGTCTGGCATCTGTTCTGTACCGGGAGATGGAGCCCTCTTGAGTTGCTCTTCCTGAGCTTTCTTCCTTATTTTTCTGTTCCCTGTTTTTCCTTATCTGAATTGTTATTTTTTGGGGATATTGGGCAATATTATTTAAATTGTCTAGACTTGAAATCGTGCTAAAATATAGTCAACATACTTGAAATACAAAAAAACATTTGTTCATGATATCCACAAACCTAAAATGGGGCAACATAAAGCTTGTTTACATAGCTTTTATTCTCCTTTTTTTTCTCCACAAATTAACACAAATTAATGTGATAAACACAAGACAAAGATTGGCAGCTTTCATCAGCGTTTGTTGAATTCAGGATTGGTTTGGTAGACACAATCGCACATGATCAATGAAATGCCATTGCTGCCATTTTTTAGTTTGTGATCACATTTCACAATATCATGTCAGCTTCATCTTTTTAGTATTCCCCAAGGTGAGATTTGTCCTGGTGAATCAAACACTAGCTTGAACGTACATGAAAACATAAAATTATTAAAAATCAATGACCAACTAGTGGGAGCGTAATGCAGCTGACTCATTTAACAGGTTGATGGCATAAGTGCGTCAGACAGAAGATGGAGCAGATATTAAATGCCTTGAGCCTTTGAAATCGACCTCTTGGGGAAAATGTAAACATACTGTAGGAGACTACATTTATTTGATTGTGATCATTCTAAATAGTTTATGAGACAGTAAAAGCTGAAGAAAATAATTTAAAAAGTTCAGTATGAAGTGTTCAGAGTCCTATGAGTCTCATTGAAACCTCTCATGTTGAGTGAGGAAAGAGGAAAAACAAGATTATGAACTGAAGAGAAACCAAATGACTGTGTGTCGCCTCTCGGCTTCTCTAATCTGCTCTGAGTGCAGGCTGCTTGGTCGGGATGAATTAAAGATGAGGGTTAAAACAACACAGCTTCCAGGGTTAAGAGGAGAGGGGAGGGGGGGGGAGTTTGTACTCATTGTATGTCACTTTTTAAAAAGTTTCTGTCTCAGAAGATCCAACATAACCAGGTTACCAGCTGAGGATATTCATGTTAACTCACTGTAATACAGTATGTCCCTTTGCTTTCCTCTGACAGAGTGTGTTTACCTCTGTCAGAATATACCGGTATGCATGGGAATGGCCTGGACTCCATCCCAACACGCCCGCCTGTCAAAACAACAACTCTCCCTCTTTTTTATTTAAGAGAAAAAGGGTAATTCCATGAATTAAAATGCTTAAATGACAGTCAATCAGGCTTGTAATTCCGCCTGGTATAATTAGAGGCTGGGAAAACTAATTACAGCGGGGAACCTAACTCTCCTCTCGCTCCCGCTCCTCTCGCTACTACAGCAACCCTCATCACCGAGATCAGGTGACAGCTATCAAACTCGTTATGCCGCCACACACCGGCACATACACACACACACACACACACTATGTGGTTGAGCGAGCAGTTAGGCCAAAAAGTGATGGAGATGAGGAGGAGGAAGATGAAAATAGCAGTAGGTAATCAAGAAAGAGTGGCGACAACAACAGGTTGTGTTCTTAATCAGCAGCGCAGAGAGGGAAGGATGCATAGCGAAGAGGTAAAACAGGTAGAAAAGAGAGGAAGAGAGCGGGACTATGAATGATAAAGACCGCTACATAAAGAGGGGGGAGGCTGTGAGAGCATATAGACTGAAATGTAAACTACTTTGCATCAGGTTGCTCTCCTCTTGATTACTGCTGAGAAAAGCTGCTTGCAGTAAAAAAAAAAGTTTCTGATTAAACCCACGACCTCCTTACATCTGAATGACAGCCAGCTGATAATTAGTGTGGCTATAATTAACTGCTTAAACTGCAGAAGTACTTATTCTACCTAAGGTCCTGAAGCACCAAACAGTAAAGAAGTAGAGTACTTCAGGACTAGCTGCTCAAAAACTGTAGTACTTAATAATGTAGTGCCAAATGAGGAATAGGTATTGAAATACCAAATGAAGTTAAAATATTCTGTAAAGTATCAGAATCAGAATCAGAATCAGAAACTTTTAATAGCCAAGTGGGTTTACACCTACAAGGAACTTAGCGTGGTGGGTGGTGCAACATAGGACATCAGACATAATAACAACAACAAACAACAACAGTATAACAACAAATAAACAATCAACAAAGTGCAGAAGAGACATAGAATAAAATGTAAAATGTACAGTGTAACATAAAGTGCAATTATAAAGTGTATGTAGTGTTTAAGTTAAAGTAATGTGTGTTATTTAAGTGTGCTGGTATGTGCAGTGGAGTGACCGGTGGAAAATGGTCCAAGGGATGAAAGAGATGAAAGAGTCCAGGGGTGTTAAATAGACCAGGGGATGGAAGAGACCGTCAGTGGGCTCCATTGATGAGCCTGACTGCTGACGGGAAGAAGCTGTTTGAGTGGCGTGCGGTCTTGGATTTAGTGGACCGCAGCCTCCTTCCAGACAGAAGGGACTCAAACAGCGTGTGTCCAGCGTGAGAGGAGAGAAGTGAAGTGAGTGAATACAAATCTTTCAAATAAGAGTCAGGCTCATCGTTTTCACTTTTATAGTTCACCAAGAATATTGCGCTTTTTCTTTTTCTTCATTCGTTTTCTTCATTTTCTTTTTAAATCACTTGATTTATCCCAGAATAATTTCCCCTTTGCACATAGTTTGTGAGAGAAGAAAACGTTTACCATCAACACGGCCCTCTTGCTTCTCATAATTGAAAGCGAAGAGAAGAATGCAGAAAACACTTTTGGAAAACTCATTTTGTGTTATTTTCAGTTTTTGATTTTCACCCACGTTTTTTATATAATTTTTTTAAATCGAATTTCCACCCATCAAAACAGATCTTTTTATAATACCTGTGATAAAACTTGAAATAAAGAGACCTTGACATGACATTGACGACAACTAAATTAGGTTGAACGTGTCACTCCACACTTTTTATTCATGTGTAGTTCACAGAGATTATGTTTACTACACTTCCCAGGATGCTGTTGTGCCTTCAGGCTCACAGCTGCAGTAAACTGACACTTGCTGCTGGCTGGTCAGTTAGCATGAGCCGGTTGTGTGTCACGCTCTGTAACATTTAGCCCCTTTAACTTCCCCACCGTGACACAGTAATGACCGGGTATCACCATGAAGACAAACTCATTACACCCAAACCAATTGTCCAGAACCAGGTTTCCTAAACTACAGGTCGATCCCAAAAATGGGCCTGGGGCCGGATTCTGGGTTGGTCTCCTTGTGAGGAGAGTAATGGAATACCTCGACGACTTTCTATGCCAGAAGCTGTTTTTCAACGTCACTCTGTGTGGTCAAATCTTCAATTGTACTTAATAATTATATGCATCAATTTGCCGGTTGTTTAAGTGTAACCAGGAGAATAAAACTTTATTTGTTGTGGCATTCACAGCCAAACACTCACACAAATACACCTGTGGGCCGACATCATTAGAGCTTTGTTTATTCACCTGTTAACCCTCCATGTGACGTGGGCTCTCCGGTGAGAAACCGGCTAAATGTCACTGCACGTTCCCTCCAAACGACGTTGTGAAGGTGGGTGGGGGACTTGTTTCCATGGCGACCAAGGTCTCATTTTCCGCCAGCGGCCCATTCCCAACCTGTTACCAAATGAGCCGGAGCAGCACCACCGAAGCTTCAAAGAGCAGCAGCCTCGAAGCCGCCACGGGGGCCGCTAATGTCAGGAAACCCAATACTGCAGCGAGAGCTGGAAGATTTCAGCGAAAGCTACATACACAGATGGAAACGCTCAGAGAAGTTGTTTAGAGTCTGATGTAGTCAAATATAGACGTTGATTCTGTCCTCATGAGATCGTTTTCTCTCTGTTTCTATGTTCTGTCTTCTATCAAACCGGTTTATTCTCATGAACTTCAACTTCAGTTGATGGAAGCGCGCATAATTCGCATTTGACTTTCTGGGACTTTTCAAAAGTTTGCGTAAAATTCACTTGATAGTTGCACAGAAACATTCCAGTAACAAGTCTCTTCCTCATTCCTTGGTCTGCATTTCTTGCCGTCTTACCCCCTCGCTCTCATTTTCCTTCGTGCCTGGAGGTCACACAGCTTCAAAGTTGATTTCCCTCCATGTTAACTCTAAGATGGGTGCTTGAAATGGAGAGAGGAGAGGATTGAGAAGAGAAGAGAAAAATACAGTAGCAAAGAGCACCCTAAAAAAATAAAAATACGTGAAGAACACAGAGAAAGATTCTGGGATTTAAAATAGATTCATAGCCATGATTCAGGTGTTGACAATCTAAAACTTGGTAACTAAAATAAGTGGTTCTTCTTGTTGATGCTACACATTAAATATGTGTAGTGCATACCAACACAAGTGAATCTCCTCATTAGTTTTGCTTTCAGAAAGAAGCTAAAAGCTACAATTGATCACTGTAGGCAAATACAGTGTGGCAGGATATCTTTTTATGTATTTATGGTTGGAGAGAACATGGGATTTACTGGGAAGAGTGTGTGTCATGAAAGTCCCTGGATGCTGTCCTTGTATATGAATATTGTCATACACACTCATACATATATACAGTTAATATACAGTACATACACGTAAAGATCGAAGGCCAGATCGAAATTCAAACATTCCTTACTTACTTTTAATTTGCAAACTTATTTGTCATAATTATCTTCCCAACTTTTCTGTGTACCATAATGCAACAGTTCTGTCAGTGTTCCTGTTAGATTTAACATACGAGTAGTGTGTTTGAGCTGACCCCCGTGGAGGGGCACTGTTTTTTAAGAGTGCGGGCCCAAATGTTTTCATTTTTGTTGTTTGTGTGTGTGTGTGTGTGTGTGTGTGTGTGTGTGTGTGTGTGTGTGTGTGTGTGTGTGTGTGTGTGTATGTGTGTGTTCAGTTAAACAACAGCTGGTAAATAGAGGAGTCTCCTGTTCCACTCTTTCCCTTCACACAGCTCTGTTTCATAACGGATTTCAGGGCTTTTGGCTAAGCGCTGTGCAGCAGGAGCATCAAGCTTGATCAACTTTGGGAGTGTTGCGAAATTGCTTCCCCCACCTCCCACAGGAAAAAGACACACTTCCAGCTTCTATTCATCCCCACAGGTCCCTGTGGACATCTTCTTGTTCCCTCGACCTGGCCTGGATGCTTCTGTTCATCTGCTGCCCACGTATCCACCTCACTGTCTGTCGATCCAGCTCTCTGTCCGTCCGTCCGGGCCTGTGTTCTCTCACCAGGGTTTGATTTCAGCCTGAATCGACGCCCTGTAAGACGAGTCGAAGCCAGCGGCTCCGCGGAGGCTCCAGGGAGGGGAGAGGGGGCGCGCGGCCAGGTTTCATCCCGGGGAGGGTGCAGTGTTTTGGGGTTAGGAGTGGCCCGGGGGGCCCCTGGGTGCAATGGAGGGACGGATGGGTGGATCCACTGACTGATGACTGTGTTTCCCCTGAGGCAGAGAGACATAGATCGCAGCAGGTGGAGCGGGTGAGAGAGTGATATCCCAGTGTAGAGTTAACTATTTCGTGCTTAACACACTCTTTAGAGAGACTTTGAACCATAACTTATTGTCCTACACTGTTTGTGTATTTTTAGTTTGGGGCTGTTTTTCAAGGTTTGAACTGGGTGAAATCTTAATGCAACAGCATACATATGCTTCCAACTTAATGGCAAAAGTTAGGGGAGTGCTGCTTTTGTTTCTCCATGATAATGTCCCATCTGTTTAGGCACCTCCTCAACAACAGACGATGACCTTCTCCATATTGGAGCGTCAGATTAGAGAATAGACCAATTGTTTTTAACAATGTGTTTTCTCACTTGTGTTTTGGACATTATTACAAACGTAATAAACTTGCAGGTATAACTTGAAATGTGACCCCTGCATTGAACACATCCTCACCAACAGGAGCAGTGGGTTGCTGTAAAGCGCCCTGTGGGGGGGGGGGGGGGGGAACTTGGAGTTCAGTGTCTTGCTCAACTCTCACTATGACAGGCGGACATTAGGAGCCGGGGATCGAACTTCCAACCTTGTCGTTGAAGGACGACGCGCTCTTTTCACTGAGCCATCCCATTGTTGAAAAGGATTGAAAAAGCGATGTATTTCTTATTTGACACCAAAGACCATGGCGGGTCTAGTATACCGGAGCCTTCCTGTTGTCAACCCCATCCGACACCTTTGGGATGAACCAGAAGGCCTTATCATCACCAATGCTGCTGCAGCTGAATGAGAACACGCCTCTGGGGCCAGGTTCCAAACACTTTTGTGTAAATCTTGCTGAGTAGAGTCGAGGCCACTAGAGCAACATATGAAAGACCAGGATTTTAGAATGAGATGTCCAACAAACATGTGGGTGATGCCTGCATACTTCTCTTGAGTATCCACGGCCTTTTGGCCTTATAGTGCATGTTGTGTCTTTCAATCCGGGCTAAACCATAACATATATTGCTCTGGACACTGTTACCACTCATCATCCCTCTCATTCTCTCTGCCTTCCTGACAGTTTGTTGTCCTATATAATAAGTGGCACTGACATACCACACGCTAAATATAGATCCCGTTTCCGCCTTAAGAGGGCTGTTCATTAAAACCAGCGGTCGGAAGTGCATTTGGGTGTAATCCTACTTGTCAAATTAACATCAAAGAATTGGCATGAAGAGACTGAGAGGAAGAACAACGCGGAGGGAGAGAAATATTTCCTGTAATTGACAGCTTGTCGAACAAAGAAGGAGAGTAATAAATTCAAACGTTAATCCAATGACTTCCTTGGTGTTTTTGATGTTGCCGTTGGCACACATTTTATGTGGATAAGTTTCTGCGATACTTACTGCACTTCCGAAAGATCTCATGTCAGATCAAAGATATATTTTTGCTGCTGTCTATAATCTTGAATGTTCCTTTAGTCAAGTTGGTCGTGTTCTTGGCTATCACTACTCATCAACACATTTCCAAGCCAAGTGTGGGTGCAACTCCTCTGAGTCATTAGAGACACCTGTAATTGTTTTGTTGTGTTAGTTGTAATGCGTTGCTTGATTGTTGCTTGTCTGGCTTAGAACACGTCGTACCTGTATGCTGGATGTGCGGTTGTCTGAGATCTCTGAAAAGAATATCTGAGGGCTGAAAACACTTCGGATGGCAGTTAGAGATGCATTTAAGCAAGATGTTGGAAAGGCGAAAATTAATCTGCCCATAATCCTTCCAAATATGACTTTGTCAGTCAAATATGGCAAATTAAAATGCAATATATACATACTGTGGCTAAGTGAACGTGACAAGTGTAAACGGATCAGAGTCACGTTCATAGTCTAAGTTTTATAATCAAATCAGTGTATGACAAATTGTAAGTACCTTTGTGTTTACTCATATCTAATAAGAGAATGTAGTGTGTGAGAGCTTTTTAACCAGCTCTCTTATATGATCCAACCATTTTTCAATTATGCTGACAGAGTGACAGCCTCACTTTGTCACAGAGGGACCAGCGTTACTAGCCTCAGGCCTGTGTGTCTCGGTCTGTATGTCAGTGTGTGTGTTAGGGGGGCTTCAGCTTTGAAGCAGTTTCAGGTGTCTTTGTGCCAGGTAGGTAGACAGGCCGCCCTCAGCCTATAGTTTGTGGTACCCTCCCTATGTGTGTGTGTGTGTGTGTGTCCTCTTTTTGTCTTCTTCTTCTTCTTCCGGATTTTTGGGGAGTTTTTCCTGATCCGATGTGAGGTCCTGGGACAGGGATGTCGTATGTGTACAGATTGTAAAGCCCTCTGAGGCAAATTTGTGATATTGGGCTATACAAAATATACTGAATTGAATTCCTCTTCTTCTTCCTCTTCTTCTTTTTCTTCTTCTTTCTTAACTCTCCCGTCACCCCTCCCTTCCTCTCCTTCCTATCTTCTCTCCTTCCATTTTCCCCCCTTTTCTGGCCTTTAGTTCTCACTACTTTCACACGCAGCATCCTATGATCAAGACACTATCATTGATAATGCAGTTTTGGATTATCGTTATTAGAAATCATCATAAAAACATTTTCTATTGTATTATTATTAAATCTATAATACATCATAATCCTATGTGTGATTTGAATGAGTTTGGATGATTGCTCGGCCCCACAAAGTGCGGCTTGCATGCCAAGAACCTCAAACAAACACAGGACTTTCACTCAAGGGACCGGTGTTCATGCCTCATGTCAAACCTAAAGTTAAATGATTTTTAGTGACGACTTCATGTCAAATGGCAGTACGTCCATTTTTTTTCTTCTAACCCTGATACAGTACTTTTGTTGCCTATACCTAACCGCCACTGTTTCACATAAACCACACGTGGACCTCCAGCATCAATATACACGCGAAAAGCTACTACTACAATTTTGTAATGACGCTGGAGGCTTCTGCCCAACCAGCAAAATATGAAATGTAGGAATGAGATCACGTTGTTCCAGCAATACACCCGCCAAACGTGAAGTAGATCGAACTAACGATATTCAAGATATGCGAAGTGAACACACATGCAGAGCTTCCTTGCTCTATAGGGCTCATCTCTCTGGTCAGATCACAGAAATATCACAAATCATGAGCTGGAAGAAAACTCACATCTTCATGAAACCCTCTTCCATTTCTCCCTCTATTGCTCAGTGTAATATCCTTCAGATTTGAGGTGAGAAGAATGGGGGTTTGTCTGACACTTCTTCATATTATATCTGAAAGCTAACATCGTGTTTTTGTGGGATTGGCAGTTGTCGTAGCCTGTATCCTTCATCAGAATTCTCCATTATTTTGTAAGTGCAAACGTGCATTTTCGTTCATGTCATTTTTCAGCTGGTATGAACAGTGATTTCGCTCACTGAGGCCCCATGTACTTTTTTACTCATTTGTATTTTATTGCTGATTTTGAAACAGATTGTATCCTGCTTGTTTTTTTTCTGCATTAAATGAAAGTGTGACTATAGGCACCCTTCACTGTAGGTGGTTTGCGTCTACAGTTGTTTGTCATGAGAAAATATCTTTTCCCATAACATTGCCTTCAGATTACAAAAAAATATTCTTTAAATGTGTTTTTAAAGGGTTCCCACAACGTTCTTTTTTTAAAACACTTTTTGAAAAGTCAGTGCAACGGCATGCACCAATTTATGATTTATTGCAAACGCAACCTCTTCTGTACACTACTGCCCTGGATGTGAATAGCTGAATGTAAACATTATAAAGAACACAACATGTATATTATTAAGACACATTGATGCTGAAGTCACTTTGCTTTTCTCACACAGGGGTTTACCAACAAGCCTCTCAGACTGTTGCATTCCTTCATAACCAGAAAGCATCATAAACTTGGCACAGTGTATTTCATGAACTGATCATTCAAACACATGTGTGTTTGCAGCAGATGGCTGACTGACCTATAATATTACAAACAGTTATAGCCAACTAATGAGGGGATACCTGGATGTTGATGTTTCTGCTGACAGGACAGAACAGCTGAATAATGCAAAGGGGAGTTTTTCTGGTACTGGCCTGGCAACTGCCACCTCTCACAGCTGTCTGCCTGGATCTCTCTGATCATATAGATGGATGAAGACAGTCATGCATAACACTAAACATGTAATACTTGCATAAACTATGAGAGGACACCGAGTTACAGTTTGGCAACGACATAGTAATATTATTTCTTTCTAGCAGCATCAACTACAAAAAATTAAATTTCCCCACTGTGGGACTAATAAAGGATTATCTTATGTGCCAGCTGTGGGTTCAGATTTTACTCTATTAGAGCATTTCACCTAAATTAAGTTTACAGGGACCAACAGCAGGTAAGTCTGGATTCACTTAATAGAAAAATACTTTATTTTACTGCAGTGCACAACATTTTTGTATTACAAATACTGTATATTTGATCTATTTATATATAGGCTTCTGGTTTTGGCTGTCAAAAACTGCCCATATGTGTCAATGGATTTTACATTAAACACCAGTGTTTGTAAGTGAATTACGATTCTTAGTTTCAAGCATTCTACATTAATGATTACATTCAAATTATAGGAAATATTATATTCCATTGAAATCTCCCTAAATCCTACACACTGGTCCTTAAAATATGTTTAAAAAGTATAGGTTTGGCAAGGTTTTATTTTTGGGGGGGTCTTGTCACAGTTACTTATGTTATTATTATTGATTCTAAAATATGCAAATGGGGTTGTAAATGAAAATTAAAGACAGACAACTTCTAAGTAATTCATTTGAATAAAATAAGGGAAATAATTGAGAAAGGAAATATGCTTCCATTGTTTTGGGCCTTCAGCTATGTTACACTTGCAAGCTGTGAGGAGGCTAATGAGACAGGCAACAGGTTGTCCACACACACATACACACAGGGGCCGACACCCTGAGACATGTTGGGGAGTGGATGAATGGCAGTCATTACTGCACCATATGGAGAATGATAGTTGAAGTTAGAATCCGACGTATCTCTTAATCTCTATTTACTCCACCTCTTTCATCCGCTTGTCTCTGTCTCCCCTGCAGTCATTTCTATTATTCATCCAGACAGACTTAAAACACAACCAATCGGTATCACTGTCATAGTTTTGTGACTTTTGATAATGCATTGACTTCTTAATGTCACGATTGTGGATTACATCACATTTTACTGTTGACAGTAAATATGTGTTCCTTATGTCTTACATAAATTGTGTAATGTTTAATATCAATTTCATAATATACCATAAGTTCTCTATTACGACGCACTGCTGAGTAGAGTGTTGGAAAAGTTAATATTGTCTGTGTCTGAATTCACACATTTATGTAGCTTTTCTCATCGGAACATAATGTCCTTAAGCCACAGCAGTCAGGATTTAGACCTGATCAATAACTACAACAACTGTTATTGTGGATGACATTGTTAAATCGCTTGAAAGTAACCATGTGCTGCACATTTTGTGGATATATATAAGGCTTTTGGTACTGATGATCACAACTTCAGCTGTGTTCTGTGTTTGTTCATAGAGCTGGTTCAAATCAAGTCCCCAAATGGTTGATAAAGGCGTCCCTCAAGGATCAATATTGGGCCCCTTGCTTTTTTACTCTGTAATCTCTCTTTATTTTCCAACCCAGCACTGTAATTTCCATGTTACAGTTTGCTGACAATACCATCTTGTGCTGCAAACCAGGCTTTCTCCAGGCTTTCTCCAGGTTACAGTCTGCTTTTTATGCACCTCAAATCTTGGTTGTGACGAGGAAGTTTTTGAGTCTTTTGTCTGTGCTCCTAAACGTTCTCCATTTCCTCTGCCCATCGGCGTCTGCGTAGTGAGAACATGTTGGACGTGCGGCAGGGCCTTGCGGCGGGGCCTTGCGGCACCATGTATCTTTGGCCATGCCGACACTTGCGTCCCTCTGATAGTGGAAGCATAAATCTCGCTTTGCTTCTTGAATAAACTGTAAAAAAGTTGGAACCAATTCTCACTTCTTTGACGGGCTTTCAAGTCGCTGTCTTGTAGGATTATGTGCAGCTCTTCATTTTGTGCTCAACAGCTCTAACATATAAGGTTCATAATTTGTCTATGTGGTAAATCCAACGTCCTGTGATAATTTTTTCTTCAATATCGTCTTAGATGACCCATTTGGAGGGATATTTAGATTACAGCGTCATCTGCTACAAGCCTTTTCCCCTCATCTCATCCTCCTGGGGGTACAAAGATGACAGCCAAATGTGTATTGATAGATTCACAGTCTTCACTTTCTTCCTCCACCTCCTACTCCTCCTCCTGTATGTCATGTTGGTGTGTAATAAACCTCCTCTCTGCGCCTCCATCGCACTTCTGCCGCTCTGTCAGTGTTTGTTGGTATGAATGGGATTTAGTGTCACACACAGAGACCCAAGGCTTCTTAAAGCATGTTCTCACACACCCCTGTCCCTCCCTCACCACTCTGCATGTGTGTGTTTGCGTGTGTGTGTCAGGTAGGTTAATGCAGCCCTGTCATCAAAAGCCTTATCACTGCTGGACAGGATTCAGCGCTCCACCTCAGTGTCAACTTAACACACATGCATGCACACATACACTTAAAACACCATGACTTATTTCTTGGCACCTCATTAATATTTCCCTGGAAGTCATGATAAACACCAACAAACTTTATTTGGTTACTTGTCAAACATGTCTAATGTGTGCATAAGTGCTAGGAAAATAAATGCCCAAGATCTTTATAGAACCATGACTTCCAACACAGCTGCGAGTGCAGTTGTGGATCTTATGGAGCTTTTATGTACTTAACCTCTCTGAAAAAAAGCACACAACTGATGTGGACTGGACTGGAATGATTTAGGTTCATATTTAATAATACAAGTGTATCTTTAATCTGCTGTGTAATAAGGAACTCTTCTGAAATGTCCTCACTGCCAGAGGAGCCTGTTTTCTTTCTACTGTTCTCTTGCCACAATAACTTTATGAGTCAACCCTTTAGATTACCAACACAGACGTGTAGGAACAAGAGAACAAACAACATGTGATGTTGGAGAATAAGGGAGTGACAATCTGGGAATGTGGAGAATTTATATTGCAGTTTTCTTTTTAAAACTACTGAATATCTACATAATGCTCATTACTGAGAAACAAAACTAGACATTTGGGGAAATGAACTATACATATGGGGTACATTTGAGCTTTACTTTGGAACCAACTGAAATACTTTTTGATTTGTAAAGAAGAAACCTGCATATTTTTGAGTTTATAACAATCCATTTCCTAAAAACAATGAGCTCAGATAATATGATATTCAGCTATTACCAAACAAATGCATATGTACGTACATATCCAGCATACACCTAACAACATTAAGTTACATCCAATGTTCAACCTTTTTTCATTTCTTGTTTGGTCTCCACCAACCCTTGAGAAAGATATGTGGGTCACTGGTATCTCTCCACCAACCATTTGTTTACTTTGGTTGTAAGCCATTTCCTGCCGGGCTCATAGTGTAATCAGTTTATCTGACAGACTGACAACTCTGTACACCTGCAGATTTAGAAGTTGATTATCAGTGGGCACTATATGCACCATTACTATTTTACACCCGATTCAGTGTTAATATCAAAATGATTGTTTATTGGATGTTAAACATCCTTTTTGACAGGACATGGGAGTTTTGCCAGGTGTTTTTTTTGAATAGGCAATATACACAATATTGTGTCCATCCCATGAAAAGACAATTTGTTAGTTTGTCTTTCAGACTTAAACCTACCCTCAGTCCGAAGCCCATTGAGCCTAATGAAAAGGTAAATATTTTCCAAACAGTCAAAAATATATTCAAAAAAATGTGTAAAGGCTCAATAATTTCGCAAAACAGCTGGGTAGTCATTTTTTAGTACACTTTACTCAAACAATTATAAATATTGTTTTGTATATTTGTTGTGGACTATTTTCAGCTAGTAGTAGTAGTAGTAGTAGTAGTAGTAGTAGTAGTAGTAGTAGTAGTATATCTCTTTCGAACATCTCCAGGTAATGAGCATCACTAATACACCATTTAACCATAACTAGTTTGAAATCCATAAAGCTAGTCTGAAAATAAAGGAAATCTGAAACAACCATTACCCTGTCACAACCAAGTAAACTATTTTCTTTAAGACTGCAGGTCTTCTTGGGATTTTTCCACCTTCTTTCCCAAGCCCGTGTTTTCAGCATGTCTCCAGCTATCTTTTAACTGTTATCTGGAACATGAGGATTATTGTAGACACTCATTTGACGAGCAGAAAGCACTATCTGTTTTACCCTGCGCCTACAGGGGTTCCCACTTAACAATATCCAACCTTAATGATAATATGAATGTATAAAAAGACGAGTCAAGCAGAACAATTAGAGTCAAGCAGACACTGAGTGTTTGGCAGCTTATCGCAGTGCCGCTACAGTCAAAGACAATTGGTTTTATCTATAAAACAACTTATTACACAGACTATCAACTTGTAGAGGAGAGGAGGCAGCACGCACAGACATGCACAAACACTTTTATACACACAAAGGTTTATCTGTGAGGTCAAACCTATTATTAACCCCAGGGGTCTAAGTATTAAACTCTTCCTCCTAACACACAAAAGATCCTCCTGAAGAGAATAACAATCACACAACTACTCAAGAGGGAGCCTGATAGCTTCTTAAAAAGAGAGAAAGCCACATGAAAAAGATAAATAAGCTGTGGTTGCCTCCACCTCCTTCCTCTTTCCTCCCTCCTCCTACTCCCTGTGCGCACGCCCTGAGGCTCATGGGTAAAGCCTCGGTATCAGGTGAAGCCTGATTCGGAGTTAGCACCATTGCTATTGTTAAAGGTCTTTTATGTGTCATATTAGTTACAGAGAGACAAAGGTAGGATCGAACCAGCGGAAACCAGCTACAGCTGAGAGATGGAGAGAGAGAGAGAGAGAGAGAGAGAGAGAGCAGTCATGTTAATATCAAGTTATTTTTCCATTGAGGTCAGTGGGACAGAAACCCCTTGTGGCACACACACAATGACAAAAGACAGCACCCAAAGGAAAGATTGTGTGACAGCTAAATCTGCTGTAACATCCCCGAACCACTTAAAGGGTTACTTACTTATTTCTTTTTTGCTCTTCGGCATTATTATCAGCAGTCATAATAACATTGTGTTTGCCAAGTTAATTGCTGAGATCAGGGAACCCTGCAGTTGCCGCATGGTCTCCTCAAAATTGCATTCCCGCTGAATGAAACCGCGTTTTCTCACAGATCTCGTTGTGACATATCACAAATACATTTTGGATCGATGTCAGCAGAAGGTGGCATAGAGAGAGTCTTGCTGGATTTACGGGTCAAACAAACCCCAGACGTGCACCCATGAGACCGCTGTTTGTGTCTCGTGTGAAATCACAATCTCAACGTTGGCTTATTTTAATTCATTTCTATGACGCAAATAATTAACAAACATTCTTGTTTTAATATAACTGACAGTTTCTAGTCCAACGGTGCAAGAAACACAAACGGCGAGATGATCCAGAGAAACTCACAGCTGAGAAAAACATTTCTGGAGGATTAACCAAAAGTTACTGTTCATTGTAAACATCCAGCACAGGCCAACTTCCTGGTTCAACTTTAAATTGTACTTATAGTTGTGCGCAAAAGGAGACCGCCAATCACCAACTTTTCAGATGTGCTCACTTTGAGTTTATTTTTAGTTTGAACTCTAAATCAGTGGTTCAGATCATTTGGTTTGTATCAATGGCGTGTTCCCAGAACTCAGTAATTTTAATGTTATGATACATGTTTTGTAAATCTAAATGAATTTGTATCGTCACACATGCACACCTTGATATTTAAGCTATGTGTTTAGTAATCAGCTACTCTACAGTGCCAGGGAGCTGGCTGGCCATCTCAGCAGGACCCGGGAGGGTCACGTTATATTCTTATATCCCAGTTACCATACATTGCATCACACAGAATATGTAACACCCACGCTTAGTTTTAATCTAATCATACATTCATATCATCCTCAAGCCAGTAGGATTACTGAAATTACTTCTTTTTTTCTGGTATTTCTCTCATCCACAAACCTCAGATGGAAGGTGCAAGGAATGGAGGTCTTGTTATTATTCTTAGCTTACTGTGCATGCAGTGAAAGAGTCTCTTAATATTAGTAATTATTCCAAAATGCAGGGGAGGGAAATTGGAACAGGGCAGACCAGTGTAAGAACACAGGAAAATACACAATAACACATCATGCACCTCATGCTCTTCCTCTCTGTTAGAACGTAGCCATGAAATATAAAATGAATGATTTTCTAGTCTTTTTACCCACATAGGACCCAGATAGGACCACATCCCAAGACAAGCATCCTGTCTATAGTCCTGGTATATCTGGTACCTAGATTAAGCATAGTTTTGGTTAAGAGTTTTAGCGTTACGGTTTGGGTTCAGGCATTTAGCTGTGAGGATGTGGATTGGGGAAAAAAAACGTCAGATAACTATGAAATCAATATACACATGCAGACCAATAAAACTTTAAAACTTTAAAGCTTTAATTAAGCTACCAGGAACCCTTTCCAACAAGAATCTGAATGGCAGGCAGAAGCCTTGATCGACTCTCTCTCCCTCTCTCTCTCTCTCTCTCTCTCTCTCTCTCTCTCTCTCTCTCTCTCTCTCTCTCTCTCTCTCTCTCTCTCTCTCTCTCTCTCCCACTCTCTCTCACACAAACAAGGACAAGAGCAGTGAACCTTGGGCCGCCGGTAATTCCAAGATGCAGACCTTGTTCTGCAGTTTCAATAAGCGTCAAGTTGACAGGTACATTCAGAGCTTTCCAACTGCGGAGACAAACAGCGGGGAGGGGGACCTTGATCGCCTGGCGTGTGTCAGTCGGGGACTGAAGCTAGTATGGAGGTTGTAATTCGTCCATTTAGTCAAGTGTTCCACGATTCCCACTGTGCATCTGTGTGTCCTCAACTTGTTGTGGATCAGCACCACGCTGCTCTCCTCCGCGTATGGATGTGAGGCGGGCAGATGTCGGAGTGCAGCGTACATCCGTTCCTCTGGTTCAACCTGGCCTCTTTCCTGGATTTGAAAATGTTTGTGTTTTTCTCTCAATGCACGTTTTTCCCAGTTTGAGACAAGTGGCCTGTCTCTGTCTATCACCCACTGCATGATGGGATGTGGTGATTCCCTGTGGAAATAGAGTAGAAAATGTACGAATGGCACATATTTTACCTCCATTTGCTACATTTTTTTTAATCATTTTACGTCAGCTCTGTCATGTACAAAACGCACAAAAAGCCTGACAGTATATTTCTTTTAAATGTTCACAAAGTGAAACTTATTTTATTTACTTTAAAGGCAGGCAATGCATCACATCTCACATGTTTCTCCCCTAAGACATGGGCATTTAATAGTCTTTGAAATCTCTTATTGCAGTAAAAAAAAAGGAACTCCAAAAATATGTAGAGTTTTCTAAACGTATTATTTTTTCTTCCAAAATGAATGTCATCCATCCATTCACCCAACAAATCTAGGATATTTTTTTTTTTTTATACTCCACAAAACATAATTAATGCTTAAACGTCCACATGTATACTTTGGCGTTGGGGTTTCTTTTGGGTTGAGGGGTTTCTGTGTTTTGACCACTTTGACTACATCTCTAATTTGTGGTTATGAATAGATTTTTTAGTTTTTTTAATACATGGCTTCTAACTGTTTGATGCTGGCATGCTTCCTCTCTCCCATGGTGCTCTCTGGTTTCATGGCAGGTCAGGGTGGCATGAGAATGACCTGTCAGGGAGGGTCAGAGGTCACAGGGTCAGAGCTTGGCTCAGGTACGGGGATCCTGTTCCACGTAAGGAGACAGGAGAAGGGTCTTGTCACTCTCTGTCAACAGATCACAGCACTGAACCATAACCTTCACCTCTCTGACAAATCTCTCAGCAGCGCAGGCTGCTCCTCCGAGGACCAGTCATGCCAGTAAACACCATGATGGATCAATATTAAGTTACTGACCTTGAAATGAGGACTTTATATCAAACATAAGCTTTCAGTGGATTTTTGCAACAACTTTTTGCAATTAATCACTAAAGTTAGTGTTACGTTCAAAAGTTGCAACATTAGCAGTTCTCATTCTGCTCATATGGTTCTACACCATGTTACATGTCATGTAACATGGTGTAGAACCATGTTACATGCATGTAACATGGTTAATGTAAGTCTCTTCCTGGTTTTAAAGGCTACTTTATAGTGAAGTGATGTCATCTTATTATACGTTTCTATTCCTTTACACACTTAGTCATGATATCCACAGTCCCGATGATCTCATTGTGTAAATATTTAGTAAAAGCACCAATGGTCGCACACACTGCAATATCAATGTCAAGGTAAAAATATTGTTGAGTTCAATTTTTATTATATTGCCAAGCCCAATATACAGGTAACTCTACATTGTATTATCACCTCTTAAATAATCAATAAAGTAATATTGTGTACATATGGATGACAGATGTGTATGTGTATTTTGATCAAAGTTGCACTACCCTTGATCACTTTATTAGAAATACCTGTACAATCCAATGCAATCCAATACAGCTGCTCTGCCATAAAGTCTATGTGCATTATGCCAGAAATATGTTCAGGGTTGTTGTTGTTAAGTGTTTATTCAATTCTATGTTATTGCATTGAGGACAGCTGGTGATATGGTTAAACATTATAGTTATTTTCAGTTTCTAATATTCCACCTTTTAACTAGGTAGGACAACACCAACATAGAAACCCTTCTAATGCGGGCCAGTACAACACCGCCTTCAATTAACAAATATATAATTGATTTTACAAATTTCTGACTATGAACGTTATGAACTTTGTAAAGGAAGAATTTATTGCAGGGCTGCTCTATTGAATTACAGTAGATTGCACAGACATAACTATTCAAGTGGCCACTGTAATTAAACAGACAAATAAACACCATATTGTAATTTCTTGCCATGTCGTGTCATGTGACGTCATGTCCAAGTCTGTGGTTCAAAGTGTCTTGTCATGTCTCCGCATATTGTTTTTAAGGGAACACCCTGTCATTACATGTTATTGATCACTATGTCATGTCATGTCTGTCACACCTTATGTTAAATAATCGTATCCGTTGTCTGATTGTAAAGCTGATTCTGACTACCTAAACTCCATATGATATCTCCACATGTAGATATAGGTAACATGGCTTCAAGCCTGTGTGCTCTTAATCTCATTCTCTGTCTCCCTCTAGTGCTAAATGGACCCTGAATTAAACATTCTCACATCAATTTGAGATTTTTCTTTTTAATCCCCACTTACATTTTAAATCCTGCCAACACATTTTTTTTTGTTCAATAGTTGTGCTACCCAAAGTAATTTTTAATCAGACAATAGATTTATCAATTGGTCACAGCTTTGGTTTTATACTGCACTTGTGGGCAAACAAATCTTAACCTTGAACTTACTTCACAATTGTTAACATCTTCTCATTCTCTAAAGGTTCGAGGACACATACATCTTTATTCGTCTGGTTAATCTCCTATTGTTCCATGAGGCATGCAGCATTTAGCTGTTTAATGTATTCTCAAAAAGCTTTGCAACCTCTGCTGACCTGCAGGAGATAAATCATCCAACGCAGAGACACAAACCGCACCGGGATAGTTCAGTTCATTTCATTCAGGAAGACAAGGGACAAACCTCTGTTCTTAGTTGTTCCAACATGTCAAAGTGTTTAACCTGAGAAAAGCAAGTAAACACACACACACACACACACACACACACACACACACACACAAACACACAACTTCAACAGGCTTTGGGATCCAACAGCTTAGCATGAAAGCAAAGGTGAAACTGAATCTGTAAATTGCAGAGCAGGGAAAAGGAGAGAGAGAGGGCAAGAGGGATAGACACATAGCTGTTATCAGAGCAGGGGTGAATGTAACCCCATCCCTCTGCTAAAGTTTCCTGATTGGGTCACCTGACCACTGCCTCAAGTTGTGATTGGCTGATTGACTCCCACAGCCAGGTAATGATGTAAGGTGAGTGTGTGGGAACGGGAGAGGGTTATAAACCTGTGTGTGTGTGTGTGTTTGTGTGTGTGAGAGAGTGAGAGAGAGCAACTGTGTGTGTGCGTGTGTGTGCGTGTGTGTGTGGGAACAGGGTAGGTTGATAACAGCTTTTCCCATTGCTGCCATATGACCCTCTCACCTGCCTACTAACACTGGTTATCACCAAATCCAGGAGGTCTGTGACGTAGATGTCTGTCTGCACATTTGTGTGTGCTGGTGGAGGGTTTTTGTATTTGTGTGCGAGTGCGTGTGCTTGTGTGCATGTGTGTTTGTGTGTGTGTGTGTGTGTGTGTGTGTGTGTGTGTGTGCGTGCGTGCGTGTATGCGTGTGTGAGTTTGTTCATTGGTATGTGTGGTATATGTTTGATAAACCTGAATGAACAGAAAGTGAAAGATCTTGGTATCCCCAACCAATAATGAATCCCATTTAAGCGCATGTTGTTGCAAGGCCTCTTAAAAGCTTCAGTTAAACTAGCATGCCATTATCAGCATGGATAGGAGGAACGTGTGCTTCAAATGAGGCACTTTTCCAATGTTGTCCAGTATTTTAATCTACGTCCAAATACCTGCTCGTCACTGAGAGAATGTGAGCATGCTGTCATTGAGCTCAGCGACGCTGCTACCAGGAACGTGCATGACTTCAACCGTGCCAATATTCAACGTCATACAAGAGAAAAGAGAAGCCCTAAGCTGTTGTTAACTATTCAATGTAATTCAGGGTCATTCTGAGGCTTCTCAGACTGGAGTCAGTGCTAACAGTGACCAGCAGGGTAACAGCTGTCTCATGTGAATGGGTCCAAACCAGGCTGAACATACAGTAGACCAGTGCCACATGCGTCTGTTGTCTGAAAGGTGTAGGAGAAAAACTTTTGCCTTCAGATGTTGTCAGACAACACTCGAGAATTAATTTGCACACCAATAACTCTTTTACCATATTAGAACATAGAAGAAAGATGTGGAAATAAGTTTTTTTTAAACATGAAAACATTGTGGTTTTGGATCTGCCTGGGTTGGTTCCAACTTTGCTAAGTTTGTCATTTTACCGACCATAACTTCCTTCCATGATTATGCTCCTACTTTGCTAGACACACACATACACTACACAAACATACACACTACCAACAACAGCTTCCAGTCACCCCCCACCATCAGCACCATCCAACGCAGTTCCCATCCTAGTTGCCCAAAACCTTAATTGATCTTGGCCTTTGGTATTGTGTGTGCGTGTGTGTGTGTGTGTGTGTGTGTGTGTGTGTGTGTGTGTGTGTGTGTGTGTGTGTGTGTGTGTGGGTGGGTGGGTGGGTGGGTGGGTGTGTGTGTGTGTGCGTGTGTGTGCCTTGTGTGCGCGCGTGTGTGTGTTTTCTGGACAGAGGGAGAGTGAGACAGAGAGTGAGGGAGTGACAGTGGGAATAGATTTTCTGGGAACTGGGAGCCCCCATGAACACCACACTACATTTAACCCACTCACACACACACACACACACACACACACACACCCTCCTTCCCCCCTCGGCCCCTTGTGCTGGAAGAAGCTGGCTGGTTTTCAGACACCTGGTCATTACCATTGCTAATTAGGTACCGTTAATCAGGTCTGTGTGTGTGTGTGTGTGTGTGTGTGTGTGTGTGTGTGTGTGTGTGTGTGTGTGTGTGTGTGTGTGTGTGTGTGTGTGTGTGTCTGTGTGTGCGTGTGGGTGGGTGTGAGAACCAGACAGAACAGAAAAAAGAGGCTGTTTTTTAGAGACGGAAAGTGAGTCCTTCCACAATGACAGTTACAAATCTTCATCACCACAAAGGAAATACTGTTTCTTTATACAGATTATTTATTATTTACTCTTTCTTCAACATAATGTTACATCCAAAAAGTCCTCCAAATTAAATGACATTTCTTATAATAATACTACATTTGTTTAAATGATGTGACAACTTCTTGTTTAGGGTGAGGCACAAAATTACTTTTAGTTTAGGGTTAAAAAGACTACTTTGTTAAGTGTGGTTCGGCATTCAGAGCATCAATAAAGCAGCAGACAACTACTGGCTATGGGAAGACAGTATTGTCTCCCCGAGTCGCTCTCACTTTGTGTGAGTTTGTGTTGTTATCCAAGTTTCTCTGGGGTTTGTGTAAAAAGCCCGCCGTGCGTACCTTGAACTGCCTTTTAGTGCATGTGAGTGCATGTGAGGGGCTCACGGAGGCAGCTCTCACGTACCACCCACCCAGGTAAACACTGTTAGCTCTGCACTGTTGTCGTTGTTTGCGCTGTTAGCGCCTTTAGCACCGTTGACCATGAAGCTGCCATGTTGAGATTTGTGTGGAGGCGGTATATAGATATGCTCTGAATTACATACTGAGAAACTTTAAGGTTTGGAGATCTCTGTCGTCCTGGTTACAATAATAAACACACACTTCCGGTTAGGGATTGATTGTGTGGTCATGTTCAATTTGATTCACCCATCCATTCAATTGGACCTCTTCCTTACAAACATGTCACGTGACGTCCTCAGTTTGCTCTCATTATAATTGCTATTGCCACAAGATGGCTTTGTCACCTGAAAGAAAGTAAATGTTGCTCTGGGGCTCTTTCTGTTATGACTGATGCTGTCGGAGTTCAGCAGAGAGTCAACAAAGTAATTGAAGTTACCATCAGAGACCTTTTTTATTGACTATATAACACACAGTGTTGGTGACTGGTGACTGAGATCTCTTGACTCCGATTGGCTGGTTTTTACACTTTTGACTGACTTAAGAGCTAAAACAAATAACAAAAGGTATGATGATTAAAATGGCATTTTAGCCATTAGATATAGGCTACATTCTCCCAATGACCTATAAAAGGGGTATGTGGACATTTTTACATTACCTTGTTCCAAACATTTAATGATGTATTGAAAAATATGTACATATGTTGTGCACATTTACACACATTTTCCTGTAATTTAACTTCACATATTTAAAAACTTCAGAAAAAATGGAATCTATTCAACATTGATATAAAGTTTTCTTGCATGTGAATTTAAGAATGAATTAAAGTTCACACAACACAAACTTTGTCATGGCTGACACACCAGCTGACACTGAGCATTTCTTATGACAGACAGCTTAGCACACAGTAGCCGTTAGTGTGTGTGTGTGTGTGTGTGTGTGTGTGTGTGTGTGTGTGTGTGTGTGTGTGTGTGTGTGTGTGTGTGTGTGTGTGTGTGTGTGTGTGTGTGTGTGCGTGTGTGTGCGTGTGTGTGTGTGTGTGTGTGTGTGTGTGTGTTTGTGTGTGATGGTAATGAGCAAGATGCACCAGTGAGCTGTGTCATCCAAGGTCTCTAAGGAGGGGGATGGTTTATTAAAATCAGCACATTCCTCCAGAGTTATCAAAGGCAGCTCTCCCCTGTCCAGCTCACTCAGCCCAAAACAATAAAAGATTTTTTTTTTAAAGAGAAAATAGTGGGGATGACAACTAAAGGTTGCCATGTTCCGAAACATGTAATTATAATTTATTGAAGCAGCAAATGATATGAGAACTATAGCTTCAGAGATGACGCTTCTTTGGCTCCATATTTACCACAAACATGATGTTGATGATGATTATTGAACTTACTTACTCCAGGACTAAGGATAGCATCCTTACAAATAAGGATGAATCACTTCCCTCCATGTCAGTTATATTGAAAAGCAAACAGCATCAATGTATCAATATTGTAGCTAGAGAACACTTACGCATTGAGCCAGACTTGGAGGTGAAAGACTTAGGCTGCCTTTGCTCTAAATTTGTATTCTAACAAATCCTACGAGAAAAACTCGAAATCAACAGACTTCTCAAATCTTCTGTTTCAAACCACATGGGTTCCAAAGCTGTGTATTAATACATATATGACAGTATTTGCAGCAGCAGGACGTGAGATTGCATCAAATGAAACTGTACTCGTGTTCATCGTGATGAAGGAACATTTCAAGCAGTGCACCGGTGTGGCGCATGTATGTGCTTATTTATAGATTTTGGAAAACAAGGGTTGAAATGAGAAAAATATTTGGCTTCAGAGATATCTAGTCGTTGTTACCACTTTAGCACATCATTTTGTGTCTATTAAAATACACTTGCTACTTGGACAAACACTTGTTTTAATATACTGTTATTTATTTCCCATATTTTTTCTATATGTCTCATATTGTATATTGTATGTTTGACCTACTTTAACAATAATAGTTCTGATTCTTAACCATTGTTGGTTTTGTCTTTTTCAGTGAAATATACATATATTCAGTAGAATATAATCAGTAGAATATAATCAGCCTTATGGTGCAAAGAAAGAGAAGAATAAAGTATTCTTATTAAGAATACTTTATTCTTCTCTTTCTTTGCACTTATAGTTACTTTTATTCTCTCGCAAACACACACACAGTTTCTCAATTTCTATATGCAATCATGTCCACAAAAATATATGAGAAAAATATTTGAGTACACACTCAGGTACACACACATACTACCACTTAACAAAGGGCCTGGTGGTCCTGTTCATCTGTGAGCTGCTATTAATTCAAAGAATGCTGTTTACATACTGCTACTAGACTGGAACCCCGCCCCCCCCCCTCCACCATCGCCTCTCATACTACACACACACACACACAGCTGCCCACACTGTGTTTGATGACCCCTGACCAACCCTCTCTAGTTAAGCACAGGAAATTCCTGATGGGTGTCAACAGTTGTTTATTAGACTCTCTGCTAATTCACACACAGAATCATGCGCGTGCACACATACAACGTACACATGAAGCCACACGTGCATCGACTCTGAGCGTGTGTGCACTCACATAAACAATACTCACACACAAACATACTCTAAAAAGGAGGCTTTACAGACAACTACTGCTGCTGCTACAGCAACTCACGAGTTTTGTTTGTGTGTGCATGTGTGTGTCTGTATGTGAGTTAACAGCTTCAGTTATTACTTCACACCTCTGCTGGATGGGACTAATGTGACCACACACAGTGTGTCAGAGTGTTTTTGACTGGATTCCTCAACTGTTAAGTTAAATCTGTTGAACTATGGAGATCTAATGCCTCATTTCCTCGGCACAGTTCGGCTCAACCTCGACTCTCAACCTCGACTCTCAACCTTCGACTCTCAACCTTCGACTCTCAACGTCGACTCTCAACGTCGACCCTCAACGTCACTTTTGGTACCAGACCCGTTTTCCACTGTAGAAAGTCCATGTAGGCAGGACTCTTGCGCGTTGCTCCACTCGGCTCTTGCTTGAGATTTTGCAGGCTGCCAATTATATATATATATATATATTTTTATCGGCTCAAGTTGCTTGGAACCTTAACAAGGTGGTGCAAATAAAGAGTATCACAACTTTTTCGAACGAAAAAAAACACAAAAGAGCGGTTCTTAGTCAGCCATGTTTTACTTTTTAACTGATTATTAAATCTAATTGAATGAGTTCATGAGTTGATGGTTTATTGACATGCCCATGTGGACATACATTATGTCAAAATGGATTCAATGAAGAACTGGCTTTTTTTCCCCCTTTAACTGGTATACCTTTAATAGGACTCAGTCAAAGGAAAGTAATCAGTGATCAATCCCAGTCTCCCAGAGATGATCTGAGCTGATGTCCTCCATCCTGTGTTGACAAGAGGTTGATGACCCTGCCATCTCGGGCATAATTCAAGCCTTTCACATCCAAAGTGTCTAATCTGAGATAGGGATGTCATAAACCAATCAGAGGAGCGTTAAGACAGACATGGAGCCAATGGGATGTGTGGTTAACATGCGCAACAACAGGCAAAGGAAAGATCAGAGCCATACAAAGCCTCACAGAAATATACAAACCCCCTCAGACAAAAGATAGCATTTACACCAGGGAATGAGACCCGGTGTTATTCATCTTTCTAGGCTTATTAATAGTATATTTCAAAAGTATAGCCTCACGACTGGCAATATTCATTATGACTAACAGTTTTTGAATGAACTGGATATATGAGCCGCTTTGTGTGAGGCAAAAGAAAGGCCAGGTGGAGCTCACACAACGTACTTTCCCATTAAGTCATTTATGTGAAACTGTAACCTAGTTAGCGATTCATCTTTTGGTAAGAAGAAAAAAGTGTATTCATTTCATCCAGTTCTTTCATTCGGGAAAAAGAGAAATCACATCACGGGCTACTCTTTTATTCCATTATTTCTCTTCCATTTACCTCTTGTGGCGTTAAATGAAACACAAACATCCAGACGGGCAGAATAGAAGCCAGTTGAAGCACTGGAATAGAACTACGAATGAGCTACTTTACATCTGTTGTAAAAACTTTACATAATTACCGTGTCGGTGTCGCTCAATCTTTTCTACTTTCCTTTCGCTGCGTACTGTACACTTGAAAAAAGAAAAGAAAAAAGAACTGCTGAAAAAATATTCTGTTTCCATACTCGTACACAAAGTCTATTTCTACAGCCTATTTCCCTCCTAACTGGCTGTAGCTCAGTGTTTGAACCGTATTAGAGCAGATAAAAACCCATTCGGCAGATCCAAGGCATGTGGGAGCCAGATTACCAAATGTTCCACACCACATTAGTCCCATATTACATTAAAATCACAGTCACTTTGGGTTTCATTTCAAAACATACCCAGAAATTAAAGCATTAATTACTGTAATGATGGTAATCTGAGCGAATGTGACACCACGTTAGAGCATGACAGATTTAGAGTATTTCTGAACGGGGCTAATTTAAAAACGGTTTAATTCTTGCAGAGGTTTGAAGCTGGTCTCGGCACCCTGGGGGATTGTTTGACATGCTGCTATGTTGACACCAAGAAGTTCTCCCAACTTCTTTTAGGTCCAATCCAATAGAGGGGACAGCAGGTGGTTTTAGACAAGGCTCTTCGTCTAAAAGGTCTGTTTGCTAGTTGAAGACTTGAAATTGGTGATTGAGACCATAAACTCACGTTTACACTGAGGTGATGAGTGAGAAATATTTTAATTTTCTCATACACTCTAATAGACCTGATGGTTATTAGAAAGAATGCTTTAACCAGGCTGAAAAGAGTTTGAGCAGCATCTGGCAGCCAAGTCCACCCTTTAGAAGGATTAAGAGCAGGCGATGCGTAGAACACACTTTGTTCATCTGCCGCCACAGAGAGAGCGAAACAGGATATTCATTCACTGGATAAGTGACCACTCCGGTACCGTCTCTCCTGATCAGCATTGATAGAGTTGCACTCATTAGGTCACATGGTATGGGATGAAGTCCTTTTGCAAAGAATGACAAAAGAGAAGTTCAAATCCTGCATACTCAACACACATGTGGATAAACGCTGTGTAATCACTGTGTAAAGTGGGTATTCTCGTTGAATTTAGTGGCAGAGATGTTTGATGTGGCGCCACCCATGCCGACGATGGAGAGGTGTACAGTGCATCTGATCAGCACTTTGTTTGAAACATACTTCTCATGCAGGAGAATGGAAAAGTGCATCTAAAAATGGTCTGAATCCCTAAGAAGGTGAGGAATATAATGACACTGGAGACAGACAGACAGCTCTTTATGTATTATACTCGACTCAAAATTGATTGGACTGAGTGCTGGAGCGGCCTACCGTCATTGCTGATTCAGTGTTGATGGTCAGGAAAAGCCCCGGAGGCTGGAAACTGACTTGACTTGGCGCGAACCCGAAGGCCACATCAGCGTGAGCCAGGGATCACACATGTTGCTTAAAAGGATTAATTGGAAAAGGTTCTTCATTTCATTCAGGCCATGTGAACAGTAGCAGACTGTAAAGCAGCAGCATCAAGTCTTGGTGTGTGTGTGCGTGTGTGTGTGTGTGTGTGTGTGTGTGTGTGTGTGTGTGTGTGTGTGTGTGTGTGTGTGTGTGTGTGTGTGTGTGAGTGTATGTGTGTGTGTGTGTGTGTGTGAGTGTGTGTGTGTGTGTGTGAGTGTGTGAGTTTGTGTGTGTGTGTGTGTGTGTGTGTGTGTGTCTGTGTGTGTGTAATTCAGATCCAGAAGTAGCACCAATTCGCTAAGTAGTCCAGTTGGAGTGACAGAATGACTAAATGGTCCAAAACGAACAAACAAAGATCCATATGCCCATGCTGCGCATATGCCATCTCTCTCTCTCTCTCTCTCTCTCTCTCTCTCTCTCTCTCTCTCTCTCAGTGGGCCAAGTCAAATCTTGTTGCTAGGTTTTACATGCTGGCAACACTCCAAGCCACTCGTGCATTGGAGTGGACTGTTGGACTCTGTCAGAAACACACACACACACACACACACACGCACACACACAACCATCATATTTATCATGCAAAGCAAAGTGAAAGCTCCCATTGATAGTAGAGCCAGAGTGAGACGGAGGTAAGACAGGCAATGAGAAAGAGAGACAGGCAGAGTGAGAGGGAGGGAGACATTTCTGTCTCCTTAACAACCATCATCTTTAATCACCACTTCTAATTCCACCAACTGTTGGCTGTCACAGGCTCCAAGCTATTAGCATTTTGGAAAGTGAAATTAAGTACAACAGTGACATCAACCACCTTTCCAGCCTCAGAAAGAAAGCTCTGATAAAGGCGGAAGCCACTTCATACTACCTGCTCTGCACAAAGTTAGAGATAGCTGGTGAACATAGTGGAGCATTTAGCATCTAAATAATCATATACATATTTTAGGAGGTGATGACCAAAACAGAGCTTAAAAGAGAGTGAATATTGGACTCAGGTTTGTTTCTGCTGCCCCCAAGTGGACAGAAAACAATGCAGGTGTAATATACTTGATATAATTGACAATTATAAATGAATGTAAGCTGACTTCTAAATTGCATTTAACTTATGCAGGAAATTGCTAGATTGTGTTCTTTCACAACACAATCCAGGAACCTTTAACAACTTACACTCAACTGTATTCTCCTTGCACTGCTGTATTTCTGACTTTCAGCCTCAGGTTGCCAGGTCTGAATATATATATATATATATATATATATATATATATATATATATATATATATATATATATATATATATATAGATAGATAGATATGAAGGGGTTTAACTGATCCCTTGTGTGTCTCTTTATACAAGAGACATGGAGAAGGGAGACGTACTGTAGCAATATCTGCTTTATGCCAAGACGTTTATAGGTGGAGAAAACAGGTTTTGCCGTTTTTTTGCCCATGGAGTGAAATAAATCCACCTGTTTCCACTGCCGTCCCCATGAATTTGCCATAAAAAAGAGGATCACTTTACTGGGCACTTCAGTGAAGAGGTCGTTTTCAAAACAGGTGGACAAATGTAAGAGTACTTACTGTTCTGCTAATGCACAAGTAAGGCACATTCAGTTCTATCCACACGCACACACACATATATATATATATATAAGACTATATATATGTATGTATATATATATATATATATATATATATATATATATATATATATATACATACATATATATAGTCTTGATCAAATTAATCGACAGACACAAAGCTGTTGGACACCGTAGATGTTGGTCTCTATTACTTTCACCTCTGAAGTAAAATCTGTGGATACCTTTTTTTTACCTAAGTCAACCTAAAAACAGACACACACAGAGACACAGCTGTGTGGGATTTGATGGGCGAACGAGTGTGAAAGTAAAACTCGTACGTTCGCACATCAACATGTCTAGAAAAGGACAATGACCAGCCCTTTACAAGCTCCTGTCCTCTTTTCCTCTCTCTCTTTGTCCCTGTAAAACATTAGAGGAAACCCGTTCCTCTGTACAAGCGGTTTAAAGTCACAATAGATGAAACAAATATCTTTGAAGCATTTAAAAGCAAATATTTGCTCAGTTTTGAAAAAGACGAGGCAGGAAGGTCTCATGGATTCAGGTGCTCCGTGTGTGTGTGCGTGTGTGTGTGTGTGTGTGTGTGTGTGTGTGTGTGTGTGTGTGTGTGTGTGTGTGTGTGTGCGTGTGTGTGTGTGCGTGTGGTTGTTTCCATTTTGAGTCGGGATTAACGTCATTACAAAGGGACAGCAGCTGCTTCAAACAAACAGCAGGTAAACACGAAGAGAGAATTTCCAGTGCATGTGTGTATGTCAGGCCAATGTAAAGAGAGCAGCTACCTACAGGTATACAGTAGCAAATGGCAGATTGAGGAGTGATGTAACTCCCGGGCAAACGCACACACACACACACACACACACTGGCACAATGGCACACATACACACTAACATGTGGGCCCGTGAACACAAATGCAAAACCCTGGATCGAACGGGCAACAGAAGGACAAATGTAGTGTTTGGGAAAATCTCTTGATAGTATTTATCTGTATCAGAACCAAAACAATAATTGCTTCTTTGTGTCTAAAAACTCCTGAAGGCTGTCACATCTTTTAAGATATTATCATGTATGTGTGTGGTAACAGGTAACAACAGGGTAAATACCAATGCAATTCTTGCCTCAAAGGTGTCAGCTCAGTGCTTATTGTTGAGGATGTAGCACCATCTAGTGGTTGGACGGAGAACTTGTGGCCCCCCAAAATGGTGAGAGGGAAATTTGAGAAATATTTAGTGATTATGTTTAGTATTCATGTTTACAGCCACCTTAACTATATATTCATACATAATATCAAAACTGTTGGATGATGGTGTAACTCCTGATCAAAAAAAGTGATTTGAGTTGTTGCATTATATATTTTTTGTAGAGAAGACACTTTTGTTACTTCTTTTAAAATATCGTTACCACCGTTTTGTCTTCGTGAATTACAAATATGTTACTTTAAATGATGTCAGTAGTCTAAGTTTAATTTGATGAGATATTTTTCTTATTACGTCATGTTCCTAAAGGTGAAAAAGACATAAGGAAGACTTATATATATCATAAAAGTGTCATGGTCCCCTATTTATCTGTGTGTCTGCCTGCCAGCCACCAGCCTGCCAGCCACCAGCCTGCCAGCCACCAGCCTGCCAGCCACCAGCCTGCCAGCCACCAGCCTGCCAGCCACCAGCCTGCCAGCCACCAGCCTGCAGCGGACGCCAGGGCGAGTTCCACACCTCTCTCTGGTCTTCGAAATAAATATTATTTGTGTTTAACTCCAGCTCTGTGTTCTTGCTTTTGGGTCCAGCGCTCCACAATCATGACAAAAAGTACATCTGTAATTATGAAACTAAAGGCATTTTAACTAAAAAAAGACATTAAGCTCTACACAAGATGATGTCCTCAGTGTAGCCTCTTCAGAAAACAACCAGTAACTAAGATAAGATATGACATAAAATTCAATATAAGTAATGATATGTAGTGATTACAGTCATAATGACACAAATAGGAAACTGAAAATGTCATTTTTGTAAGTCCAAAGGGAATTACAATCATGTTACATTCGTACACTGTAGAACAGCAGGGTTGAGTGTCTTGCTCAAGGACACATCGACTAGGGCGGGGATTGAACCACCAACCCACCGATTGAAAGATGGAACTGCTAACCACTGACCAACAGTCGCCACTTCTTCTGACATACGTAGTCAGCACATAAATGCAGTTATTTTAAGATGGACATAGTTATGTGCTCCAATAAAATCTGATGTTCAGAATAAGACCTCAGATATGACTTAGTCAGCTAATATAACGTATCAGCTGTATGTTTATGTGCTTGTTCATTTATTACCATAGCCGTTTGATCAGTAATATTTCAGCCAACTCATCCCCTCAACAGTACACACACACACACACACAGTGAAGTTATCGCTGCTGACATCTTGAAGATAATACGATATTTACATAAAGAAGTGAGCCCACTGAAGACTCGGGCCTCTCTGAAGCAGGCCCCCCCCCCACCCCCCTTTCCTGAGTTTTTCTTTGATAGTTGTGGGTGTTTAGCGGCATGCTGCCTCTTCAGAAGAAAATATATAGGGGTAGAGAGAAAGAGAGGGAGAAGCAGATGTTTGGTCTGAATCTGATGGAGGCGTCAGATAAACATGCTGGTCCGCCTGCCTCCCAACACACACCTGACTCTGTATGTAGCGTAGACGCCATTTCTCCTTTTGCCTCCGTTTCCAGACAAATAGTCTGAACTGGGCCTCCACCAACTGTTCATTAAGGCGATACTGAGTTGTCCTCTCAAAGTTCTTAGTGACCTCTAGCTAGCAAACTGTTCATACAAAGATGAGGAACAACTCAAAGTTACTGAGAACACAGAAAGTCACTTGAGCATCAAGCTGACAAACAAGCTGGCTGTTGCGAAACTTTCATGGACCTAATTGCACTAAGCTAACTGTTGATGTTAGGTCATTCAAGCTAATGTAATTGGCATTACATGTTTTTTTATTTGAGGTATATTGTGTTGTTTTCACTAATTAGTTTCTGGTTTAATTATTAAAAATATTTTTTGATTAAGTGTCAGGTCAGACATATGGCCCATTACCTCTTTTGCTCCTCCCTCTAAAACAGTTATATATATATATATTACAGTAAGATAACATTAGCTTTGGTTCACTCAACATGTGGTTAGTGGTGGTGAATATTTAGGAACAACTAATCACAACATAATAATTAGTTTGTGAGATGTAATGTTCAGTTTGACCCTGCTACCAAATATGGTCAGGTCACTTCCCAGCATGCTAATCTGTGCAGACGTCACTCTGAAACAAATCTGACACCAACACCTGGATTTGAGTGTCAGTTTGAGCCATGTTAGTTAAAAGGGTTCTCTTTGTCCCCTAAAGCCACAAAAACACAGAATCAGGACTTTGCGTGTCGACCTTTTGACCTTACAATGCTGTGAGATCTTGATTTATGCTTGTTTGATTTTTATTTATTTATTTTTTACCATTAATTACCAGCTTTATAAAATACTGCACTAACCGGTAGTAGCAGTATTAGTGCTTCTTCATCACACACATAGCTTTTATAGGGGCAATTGCAGTAATATTCTTCCATTGTGCACACACACATACACACACACACACACACACACACACACACACACACACACAACACAGTAGCAGTAGTAATTTTAGTATCAGGCATGACTTCAGTCAGCACAGATAAGAGAAGTTGTGAAACGAACTGTGCAAATCTTTCCACTTCCCAGATTCTACCCAGTTTCATATCAAAGCTGTTGAGCGATAGCAGCTCTCTCACACACACTCACACACACTCACACACACACACACACACACACACACACACACACACACACGCACACACACACACACACAGTTTAAGATAGATTTGGTTAGTATGTTGGTGGTCCCCCCCTCCCCCTTTGTCTGCCCCTCTGTTAGATTAGCCTACTGACTGACTGGTATGTGCGTCTCAGTTCACAGACATTACAGTGAGACCTGAACAGCACTGAGTGGCTGGAGGTTTGGCCAAAGGTTCCCAAAGTAAGCAGCAACACAGAGGCACTTGTTTTTGTCCAAATCAGATCTCTTTTTTTTGTGTTCTCTTTTTTTTGTGATATTGGTCACAAACATGTCAGTTAAAAAATACACATCAGAATAAACTTGTATCCAGTTTAATGAAATTATTTATATATATATATTGCAACCATGTGCTTCATTTGTCAAACTTATGACTTATTTATTAGCTCAATGAATCTGAACAATTATAAAATATTTAAATATTTTTAAATATGTCTTGAGTAAAAGTTTATTTAATCCAAATTAGCATTCTACTTACTTACAAATATAGTTTTCGGGAAAATGTGTGTGTGTGCGTGTGTGTGTGTGTGTGTGTGTGTGTGTGTGTGTGTGTGTGTGTGTGTGTGTGTGTGTGTGTGAGGCTGCAGGTGTGCTGCATGTGTGTTTGGAGGACATTCTCTCCTGGTGCTGGAGCAGAACAAACATGGATTAGAGCCACACCATCATGCAGGTACCAACACCTCCCTGTTCATCCACACACACACACACACACACACACACACAGCCAGCTGCTCCGGCTTACATGATGTCAGGGCCATTAAAGTCATGTAGCTGGAGAGGGCAGACACACAGATGAAAGGTCTGTCATTTAAACAGAGCGACCTATTAGAAGGCTTATCATCACTGATGGACAGACAGGTTTACTGCCTCCGGCATGGAGGCTGCAAGGGCCTGTAAGGTAGAGAGGATGTTAGATGGAGTCTCTAACACTGTAGCATGGATTTTGCACGGCATGAAAACCCAGTATTTTGCTTATTTTTTGTATCATTACTCAATCGTTAAAGCCACACGGTGATGAAGGTGGGGACCAAAAAAATGCTGCAAGTCTCGCTGAATGGGAATGATTGATGACTGTGATGTTGGCTCAGTCCTCTACACACACACACACACACACACACACACACACATGCACTTCTTACTGTCTTAGTTCGGATCCGGGCAATCCATCGAGAGTTCAACCAGAGGTTTGCCTGATACCATTCAAACATATGAACAGTTGCACACATACACACCTGTGATCTGAATGGTCATTGCATCATGCACACACAGGCTTTACTCTCTTGTAACAATGACCAGATTGTTCCAAAACTGCTACTTCTGCAAACAGTCAGAGCGTCTCCAGCTCTCTTTACTCTGGGAAACACTGAAAAATCACCATGGTTCTGCCTCTTAAATATTACTATGCAGTATTTACACTCTGGAGTCTTTGAATCATTGTATTGTACCTTAATATACTTCAGTATTTACATCCTATGCTACTGTTTACTTTAACATTTCCGACTACATTTTACCTTAAGACTTACTTCTTACTTTGCGGATCAAGGATGTGTCAAAAAACTTATAATCAATTGACGAAATATATATGCATGTCACAGATAAAATCAGCCTTACCTCAACCAGATGTGACATTAAAATGCTACTTCCTTGTAAATGCCTGGTTAATAGTCTAATGGATGCCTCAATAAACATGTGATACTTAAATACATTTTCTGGTGATACCTATGTAACTAGAATTAGTGCAATAATGAAAGGACTTGTCTTCCCATGGAGTATTTTACCTTTATTATTACTTTGGTGAAGGACCTCCAACCCCCGACAACTTAGCGCTAAGCTAGCCGTCTGCTAAAACAAACCCGATGCCACTGAGCATGTCTGGACTCATACAGACGCAGCAGTCCAAACCAGCTGCCGCTCAGCCAGCCCCAAGCTGGGGAGCCAGGTGACGGCATAGGGGCCCGGAAAGGCCAAGGTCAGCAGGGGTCAACATTACCACGGCAACGTCAAACACACACTCGCGCATTCACGCAGGCAGATGCACTTTTTGAGCGAAAGTGTTCCCACAGTAACTTTATACTAAACACACGCACACACACAAAATTGTCATTTTCACTGTACACATTCACATTTATTTATGTTGATTTACACTTCCTATACACTACACATACTTTGCATTTTGCACACTCTGTCAACTTAAATTAATGTCCTTAAATACACACTGCAGTTATTCGTATTCTATTGTGTGTATATATTTTACATATTTTGCACACTCTGTTTACATTTAATTTTATTGAATTTCCTTAATACACACTGCACAGTTATTTGTATTCTATTGTGTATATATATTTTATATATATATATATATATATATATATATATATATATATATAATTTTATATTTTGTATATATCTGTCATCCCTGTTCTTATATTTTATTTTTATTTTATTTTGTGTGTTTATTTAGTCTATTCCATTTGGTGTCTGTAAAGTGTTGGGCGCTACTATGACAACAAATTTCCCCTTGGGGATTAATAAAGTATCTATCTATCTATCTATCTAAACACACACACACACACACACACACACACACACACACACACACCTCATTAAGAGGAGAATGAATGTGTGGTGGACTTCATCACAGTTAATTACACACTTCTACGTGTGCAAGTTCTCCCTTAAGCCAGCCGTGTCTCTCCTCACACTGTTTGTACGCACTACGTTGAAGTCCTTTTTATTCAGTATATCTTTTAATATATATATATATATAGTATGTGTGTCTGTGTCTGTCAGAATGATGGCGGTGAGAGCAATTGCATTTTCAAACAACTGCTTGTCCTGGCAGAAATGAAGCAGATCAGAAAGGCAGAATAGCAGAATAGCACAGACACACACACCTTCACCATCTTACTAAGGTAGGAAGCTTGTCACATGAGATACACGGTGGCTGCACTGCAGCAGCTGCTGGAGGAAAATAGGGAAGTAGAAATAACCAGCGTTCCCATAGCTTTTAAAGGCCATTTTCTAAAATACACCATTCCTAAAATAATTACTTTTGTTGTTGAGTTGGGGGAAAAAACTGTTTCTCTAAATCATCAAGGTCTTCTCTTCTCCTTTTTTCGTGCATTTTTCTGGCTCTTGTGCCTCTTCTCGGTGAAAGGAAAAACCCTCTACACTGTACGTGGATTATTCATACAGATTCGGGTTCATTCAATGGGGATCCATTTGACATTCACACAGGCACACGATTTGTCATCCACGACCAAGTCTAGTGAAGTGGATGAAGAGTTGCCTTCCTTCGGTCTCTCCGGGTCACAGACTAAGGAGGTCAGGGTGTTAGGTGAAGGATTAGTAGCTCCTTAGGAAACCCAATACCACCCACCTGGCACCACACACACACACAAAAAAACTCACTCTCTCTCTCACACACACACACAAATACCACGACTGTGAAGAACACACATACAGACAAAGTAGTGACCGACTGCCTCCAAAAATCGCGTGTAAGTTAGTCACGCACACACCCTCCTGAAAAGCATTTGAGTTTTGGGAATGTAATGTTATGCTCTTAATGTCTTGTGTGTTGCATTTTACAAATGGCATTCCTGTAAATTGTGTCTCATAGTTGTAACACCTCAGTGTGTCCTTAAGGGGGAGACTCACACCACATTTCAGAAATCGCCAACACAGCTTTTACTTTGGTCTGAGGAATTTGCAATTATTGTTATTAATAAAAATGAATTCCCCATGAAAATCCCCAGAATGCCCATTGCTGCCTTTTTATTTATTTGTTTAAGTCAACGTTGTTTAAGTCAGTTCAACGTCTAGAAAACTGCACAAAACCGTTTCTACTCATTTTGGATGCAAGAGGTGTTTTTTTAATTCATTTTTTCTAGACTAATGGTCAGTTTATATTTATTCACCCATCCAAAAAGCCAATCCATTTAATTTCTATTTCCCTAAGAGGCCATTTGAGCCCGGCTCCCCGGAGCCCCATAGAGAGAGACAGATGGTCATGCTAATGCAACAAGACACTAATATACACACATACAAAGTGGGAGCCGGCGCCTGAGCAAGCAACCGTTACATAGTGGTTCTAGGCCGAGAGGGAGAACTTGTCCTAAGCCTATTAGTATTGTTGGAGATACTTGGTCGTAATGATTGAAAGCCACTTAGTGCTGGTGTATTTACCAAGAGGATCAGCCACAGCATGGTTAAACAGGCCTGGATTAACTCAGTCCAATACTGACAGCCGTAGAGCCAAATCACACCAAAGGCATGTAGTGTCTTCTTCTTCTTCCTCTACAACTACATTTAATACGTCACCAATAATAATTGTATGTTGGCCATATGGGGCATAGCTCCTCTTGCATCAAAACATGAACTGTAAAAGCCGGTTTGGAAGTTTTTTATGCTAAATGGTAAAGATGCAGAGGTTTTGCCATGGCTTACACATGTTTTATTAATTTTAAAAAGTAAGTTAAGTATTGTGAGCAATGCATCTATATGTATGTATGAGCCTAGATATTATCGGGAATTTTGGTTACATCCCGATGTGCAGAAGAACTTGTTGGATTGCAGGTTTTACACACTGCATTACGATTACATTTCACACAGTTCTAAACGTAATTGATTTCTATAGATAAATTAAATTCATAATTAATGCTTCTGTTTGGTCATCATTGACTTCATTGAATGTTCATGTCCTGTTACTGTATACATCAACTATACATTTCAGGGGGAAATTATAATATGTCAAAGTGCTGCTAAGATGTTAACCCATTAACAATACTCAGGTTATATAATTGAAATACTGTATATAAATGTCAAGAGGTTGTTTATCCTTCATTATTACTACTTTCCCTTTTGATACTACTTACCTACTTTTATTCAAGTACAAGTTTAAAAGCAGGACTTACTTTTAATAGAGTATTTTTACACTGTGGTTCTGATATCTGAATACTTCTTTCTCCACTCTGCAGATTTTTTTTTCGTGGAAATACTGTTGGATGCTCTATAGTTCACTACAGGTTCCCCAAAATCCAACGACGTTGATTAAACCAAGATCGGTACACATTTATCATCATGCAAAATGTTATACCTTACACACAAAGGCCACATAGGCCTTATCGCTGCAGTATAGTGAATAATGTCAACCTGTTGGGCTAGGGTATTTAAATATGACAAGCACTTGTTGGATTGCTGTAACGGAAATTAAATTTAATACAGAGCTGGGAAGGCAGCCAGACGTTATCTGGTACCTCGCCATCCATTACAATGACAGACAGCAAGGGCATTATGGATCAGTGGCCAGCAGTCTCCCGTATAAGGTACAAAGATGTGCATTAAGATAGAGCAATTCAACTGTGCGTGAACATGGTACATGATCTGACTTATGCTTCACGAAGCCTATCAATTAAACTATGACTTCAAGACAAATAGGGAGAGCTTCTGTAGTGTTCAAACAAGAGGTTGTTGTTTTTTTACATTAAACTCAAAAAAGAGTGTAACCTTGTAATCCTTGAAAATGACATCTGAGATTGCAGGTCGATCAGGAAAAAGTGAACATGGATATGAAGTTTTCAACACCAACAACATGCACACTACTGTCATCCTCTCACATCAAAGACGAGCATACTGTTTTAAATCCAGCTGTGCGATGGGAGCTACCAGATGTTGCTGCTGCAGTGGCGTTATGTAAATCAGGGAAACCTATGGAGAATACTCTGACGGTCACATGGGTACGGCCGCTGGGCTCAGGGCTCGAATACGAACACAAACGGATAGCGGATTACTGACTGGATTTGCAGAGTAAAGCTGACTTTTTAAGATGAGTTTGGGATATTTCTGCTTTTGCTGGATGTACAGTAGAAAAAATACAAAAAAGGCATGTGGCACCGGCTATTGTAAATAAAAGAGGAAATAGACTTGATCCCACGATGTTGTGGTGCAGCCAGTGCTGTACTCTGCTGACTCAAAGAGTGGCCTAAAGCTGTCTTAATCCTGGAGATAAACGCATGTTCGTTTTTAAAAAGAAACTTTCATGATGGAGAGGCACCTTAAGAAACAAACACAAATGTTGGGAACAATGCAAAAGCATGCAAATACATTTGTATGTTTGACTTTTTCATTCAGGAAGCCAGAGAGAGAGAGAGAGACTTTACTGCAGCTGTTCTGCTCCAAATGTATCTGCTGGAATGCACTGGATCATTATCATCTGCTCCATTTGCTATTGATCACTTCAACATCACTGTTTTCAATCATGTGCAGCATATTGAATCAATTTAGAAAGCACACGGATCCATATACTTATTCAAATATATCAAAAGTCCGAGCATTTCTCTTCCTCCCGGTGCAGTATCATTTATTGCCTATACATTATTGACCGATTGAGATGTACTGCAGACGTGTCTCAGAGGAAGGAGGGGACAGGGATGGATTCATCACTGGGAGAGGGCCACTAATACAAGGATGACCTCACTTTATGTGAGACGCTTTACAAGAGGAACACCCGGGGGACTGGATAGCATCGCAGAAAGGTTTAGAAGGAAGGGTCCAAAGGCAAACGCACGCTGTATTCACGTAAAAGAGTAGCATTTCATTTTGTGTTCTACATGGTTATTTAAATGCATTTTCATTCTGAAATGGAGCCACACAATCAATCAAAGAAAGTGAGAAGTCTTGAGTGAGCAAGGGACAATGATTTAAAGTGCTTCAGCTCATATTCAGACTTACTGCAGGGGATTAGAAATAAATTCACTCTGGCTTAAGACATCTAAAAATCATTTTGAGCAAACTAATGCACTTTAAGTCTCCACTCAGTTGGCTTTTGTGTCGAAGAGTATTCAACAATTTAAAAAGTGCCCAGTAAGCGATCTAGATATGACTCAGAGCCCTGCGTTATCATCTGGTGATGTGGTTTCTGTAGATGGCATTGCCCTGGCATCCAACACCACTGTAAAGAATCTCGGTGTTATCTTTGATCGGGACTTCAAAAATCAGGCACATATTGTCTCAAAAAGATGCAGAAAAGCTGGTTCACGCGTGTGTTACTTCTAGACTGGATTACTGCAACTCCTTATTATCAGGCTGCTCCAATAAATCTCTTAAATTCCTCCAGTTAATCCAGAATGCTGCAGCTTGTGTACTCACAAAAACTAAGAAAAGAGATCACATTACTCCTGTATTAGCTGCTCTGCAGTGGCTCCCTGTAAAATCAAGAATCACATTTAAAATTATTCTCCTCACCTACAAAGCATTGATTGGTGATGCACCATCATATCTTAAGGAGCTTGTAGTAGCATATTGCCCTACTAGAGAGCTGCGCTCACTAAATGCGGGGATACTTGTGGTTCCTAGAGTCTTCAAAATTAGGATGGGAGCCAGAGCCTTCAGTTATCAAGCTCCTCTTTTATGGAACCAGCTTCCACTTTCAGTCCGGGAGGCAGACACAGTCACCTCATTCAAGAATAGACTTAAGACTTTCCTCTTTAATAGTGCTTATAGTTAGAACTGAATCAGGTTTTCCCTGGTCCAGCCCCTAGATGTGCTGCTATAGGTTTATAGGCTGCTGGGGGATGTTTTTAAGATACACTGAGCACCTATGTCCTCTTCTCTCTCTGCTTATGGATACATTTACATCTCTCTATTGCACTTTACTAACTCTGCTTCCTCCCCGGAGTCTTTGTGACTTCACGTCTCATAGGGTTCATTGGACCTGGCTTTGTCTGATGCCTCCTGCCTGGTGAGCCGGCCTCCTGCGTTGGCCCTGCTGATTGTATACAGAACTAGCATTACATATATTGAATAGCAACACAGCAATATATGAAGTCATCCTACAGCATGGGATGTACGGTAAGGGCCATTCAGCACGGTATAAAAAAAGACAAACAAGTGTATTTAGAGCACTTGTCTGATGTGCTCCACAAGTATTTATCATCTTCAAATGTTTTACTCATTATAGGTTTTAATGGTCCCTGTCGCTCTTCAGATGTTATTTTTTAAACCATGGCCGGATTGACTTCCTAGAAGACACAGAGACAAAAAAATTGCTCCTTGGTCTCCATCAGCAATATTATTAGAAATAGCATTGATATCATTGTCTAAAAACATGATTTTGAGGCAGAGCCCCTGAGGTCTTAATAATGACATAAATGAGGACTCCTGTTTTATTCAAGTGTGCAGGGAGCCACAAATACACATTTCAGAACACAATTATAGTTACATTTCGTTTGAACAGTAGCCTATCCATCTATCTCTCTCTCTCTCTCTCTCTCAGGCAGGGGGCGTTGAGAGGCCGCTCATGAGCAGCAGTGTGTGCACAGAGTTGTGCGCTGGAAGGAAGAACAACCGGTCGTGGCAAAACAAGAGATGTAGTGGAGAGCTCGCCGGGACTCCGTGGCCAGCCGTCTGTCACTTTTACCGGGAGACCATCCGACGAGTTGTCCGACGTTACTGACGAATGGAAAGGACCGGATTATTTTTGTTGTGTTTGCACGGTTAACGTTACACTGCGTGGATGTGTCGTGTAATGCGACCGAGAAGAGCTGCTGCCTTCGAGGGGAAATATATATCTGGTTCGGGACGCGTTCTCGCTGGGAGTAGCTAGTCGCTAGCGCGGGGCTAGCGGCTGCGCGGACCACTTCACACCGTATTTGTCGAGGATGCTCCGGTGGATACGACAGCAGCTGGTAAACCTCCCGGCGTTATACCTTTCTCACGACGCTAGCGCCCGTTAGCTCTCGACACCAGTCGCACGGGAACAGCGGGGTCAACTTTACTCTGGTCACATTTAACAAGCTAACCAACTAGTTAGCAGTTGACGGCGCGTGCCGAACCGTGTTGCGTGATAACAGTCAGGTGGAGGTGACGCTAACGGGGCTACCTTCCCTACTTAGCTAACACGTTAGGACAGCTCCGCTCGATGAAACATTCATAACAAGCAGACTGGGTTCATCTCAAACTTGAATTGTGAGTTTGTGATGTTTGCTCGCATTTTTAACCACATGTAACCGTTTTAAAGAGCAACCGTGAGTTGACGCTAGCGAGGTGGCTACTTGATAAAGTTGAACCGCGTCGCTAACTCCTCTCACCAAACCTGCTCTCAGCTTCTCATGTAGTGACTCCTTTATTTGTGCCAAGAAAGCCAACGAAATAATGTCAACAGCTGCTTAGTAGTAGTTTTAAACTTTTTATTTTATTTGGATGTAACTTTCATACATCCTTCTTTTCTTAATTTCTTTGTATAAGTCGCAATGCGCTGGCTAAAACTGAACGTTTAACCGGTTTTGAATGATTTAAATAAAACGCTTCGAGAGCATCCTGTATTTGCTGTAATCACCTGTTGTTTGCCTACAAACATGGCCGTGTGGCGACGCCTTGGAGAGCAAACGACAAATGAGCCCCAGTTCAGAGAGTGAGTTCCAGGGGCAGAGCAGACACAGGTATGCTCGAGGGATGGATGGTTTGTTTTTCAATCATGCTGCAAGAACGCAATGGTTATTATATGTTTGGGAAGTTTGGATACGAACCTGCATTGGCATGTAGTGTAAATAAATGAGTTGTGTGACTGGTAGTTGGGTTGTGTGATCATGTGAGAGGGGGAAGCCCATGTGAGTGAATGAATGCATGCATGTTATGAGATCAGTCACACGTTGCTCACACTGTTGTGCCGTAAGTTTAATCAATATTGAGGTGTTTCTGGGCTTCCATGGCCTCTTCCTTAGGTACATACAGTATACCCTGCACTTTGAGTTGGGGTAAAGTGACTATTGGTCAGCTGCAAGTTTGTCAATCTGTTCAAAAGAAAGTTTTCTTTTCCGTTTTTGGAAGTTAATTTTGGTCTTTTGTTGAAGAGCACCACGGAGAGTTGAACTCCATAAAACATGGTAGCCTCCTGCTAATTTGAGATGGCCCGGTTCCTTTGACCCATCCCTTTATAGTTGACCAGTTAATTAAAAGCAAATTTGTCGTGGGGCATTTGTCTGACCTTTTTTTTTAATCTGGAAAGTACTGCAGTTATGTTTATTCATCAATCCTTATCAGTTTCTCTCTGGTGACAGTGGACAAAAAAGAGGAGGACACGGTGAGATTGTCATAATCTGACAGACTTTAAATGTTAGTCTTCATCTACCAAATTGTACTGGTTATGCATGCTTTGACATCCTGTTCCGCAACATTGACATGGAAACTTTTAGTTTTCTCCATTATTCCGATGGGGATTCCTCAATCAAAGCTTTATTTCCAAAGCAACATATTGCATATTATCTGACAGCATTGCATATCCTGTGAAACGTATGAAGATGTGCACGCCTAGACATATGAAACAAATTCAATATAATGAAATGCCTTGAAAAAATAATCTCTGATCATATATAGTTTTATAAGAAAGACGCTTGACAACAACAAGAAAGTCAAATGGAAACAGACATTTCTATTTATTCTGTTATACCCGTATAGAAGTCAAATAACAAAATATTGCACTCCAGATATCACATTAGGTCTTTAGCTCATAATTACTGATGGTCCTCAAATATGTCAGGCTGTTGTTTAAGAAGGTACAACCCCCATGCATATCATCTAAACAAGTAAGTGAACAAGTTAAAGCTTGCTTTGAAATAACTGTTCAGACTATAATAACTTCAAATAATAACAATAATGTAAATATTGGGAATTGTTGGTTTCCCAACAGTGCATGAGTGCTGTTTTTGGGTGTAAATACATTTAGTGATATATTTGTCTTCTGTAGAGTTAAATGACAGGATGCATGTCTTGGGAATCTTTAATACACTCAATCCATTGCCATTCTTTATTTATTTGTTCCTCAAGGTCTTTTTAGGCTAAATGCAGCATGACACATTTTTTTTTTTTTGTGTAACATGTAATTATGTTGTTTTTAGAAGGATGTACAGGTAAGCCTCAGCTCAGGGAGTTGATTCTGGATAGGCCATAACAGGAATGGTCCTAAATCTTGAATTATATTCAATATTCATGGCATTTCCCATCTAATAAAAAGGGACATTTAACACCTCAGTCTTAAAGATAATCGCTGTGTGAGATTGCTATACATTTTGTGGGGTTATTTATTGTCTGGTGCAGACATCGCATTTGTTGTGACAGACGGATTGATGTCATTGGACCAGTTGGAGTGTTTCTGGGTGGTGAAATGCGGGTATATCCTCACAACGGGCCACGTTTCAGCATGACATGTACATTTCTCTCATTCTGTTTCTCTTTATGTAGATTCTTCAGGGGTCATTTGAAATGTAGCTGGATCACCTTAACTATGCATTTCTTTGCTTGTGGTGATGGGATCCAGAGACATTGCATTACATTTCATTTAGCTGACGCTTTTATCCAAAGTGACTTACAATAAGTGCATTCAACCATGAGTACAAACTCTGAACAACAAGAATCGAGAAAGTACAATTTCTTCAATAAAGTTAAACTACTAAGTGCTATCAGTAAGAGCCCTTTAAGTGCTACCAAAGTGCTACTACGGTGCTACCTTCCCCATTCAAGGTATAGTCGAAAAATATGTGTTTTTAGTTTGCGACGGAAGATGTAGAGACTTTCTGCTGTCCTGACGTCAATGGGGAGCTCATTCCACCATTGTGGAGCCAGGACAGCAAACAGTCGTGACTTTGAGTGTTTAGCTCGCAGTGACGGAGCTACAAGCCGATTTGGCAAAAGCCGAGCGAAGTGAACGAGCTGGGGTGTATGGTTTTACCATGTCCTGGATGTAGACTGGACCCGATCTGTTTGCAGCACAGTACGCAAGTACCAATGTTTTAAACCGGATGTGGGCGGCCACAAAGTAGCGGAGGATACAGTCGCCAATAGAAACATTTTGTCATATCACCCAAACTCCGATCTTGTTCCATAGATCGATAAACTTCGAATGACTGGATGTAATCAGTCTTCTGGATGTCACTTGCTCAACACAAAGAACCAGAAGCTCACAGTTTTTTCTTTTTTTCTGTGTGAAGTGCCATTTGCCGTACACTAAAGCACAGACAACCATTTCTTTTATTGAAGCTGCCCTGAGTGCGTTCAGAGCCATTGGCTTAGGTACTTCCCTTAATTTTTACACAGTCACATCTTTGTTGCAGTTACACATGGCCGTTTTCTATGAACTGAGCAAGCACTTGAACTACCTTTTTTAGCTACTGTTGGCAAGGATGTTAATTATTAATCAACTTAACTGATAGTTGATTGATGTGGCGTGAGCTAGAATCTCCTACTTCTCAGACTCAGTCTGAAAAACTGTGTGGAGAAAGGGAATGATACATTTTGCCCACCTAAGACAACCATCAAGGCTCTGTACAGTAATGTAAACAATTTTAAGTAATGTGTTTTCTATAGGTACAACATTGCCATAGTCTGTGTGGGGATATAATAGAGGAGCGATATACGATGTTCAGGGCATTAACATAGCATTACTATGGCAGCAAACGACTATTTAAAGTGGAGTAATGTTTACCTGAGCAGATGATGAAGTCTGTGTTGTTGTCAGAGCTTCTCCTTGCCTTGTGGACATAGCCATAGTTAGCTATGAGCCGCCATTTAGATGCTCCCAGTCTTTTGTTATGCAAATGTATAACGTTTTTTTCAGCATTTATATAGTATATTTACATAAATACAAACATAGACCTGTTTTTTTCTTGAAGAATATTACACCTAATGAATTTCCAATATTTACTCCAACACCCAGAGTATCAATCAGTAAAGGGAAGAGACAAGACTTTAGAAAGCAGCAGCAGATGGAGAGCTTAAGAGGGAAACAAAGGCAGTAATAGTTTACATGTGTCCCTGAACGTGTGTGTGTGTGTGTTGGAGATACGTCATAGAACATTTGCAAATGATTGTAAGCACTTGCTTTAACCTTCAAGTCAACACGTATGACATTACCAGAAAATAATGTTAGAACGGAGCAAGAAGGCAAAGTGTGTCTCTTCTGTTTTATTCTCTGTATAAGAATGACTAACATTAGCTGATCATATTATTAGCCTCTCTGAGGTTAACCAGTCCTGAACACATCTTAGAAACGTGGCTTACGTAAACTGATACAGCCACATCTGATTTACATTTGCATTTGAAAGATATGATATATCTGGTATTTTCATTAGATTAACAGTGATTGTGGATCACCCAAATGTTACTTAGTTACTGTGGTTATGGGTGTGAACCTTGTGTTGTGCCAGATATTGTGATCCACACTTGAGTGTAGTTTGTCATATTTTTACCCTTTCTTTTTGTACATGTACAGTGGGTACGGAAAGTATTCAGACCCCTTTTAAATTGTTCACTCGTTGTTTCATTGTAGCCATTTGCTAAAATCAAAAAAGTTAATTTTATTTCTCATTATTGTACACTCGGCACCCCATCTTGACAGAAAGAAAAACTGAAATGTAGACATTTTTTCAAATCTATTAAAGAAAAACTGAAATATCACATAGTCATAAGTATTCAGACCCTTTGCTGTGACACTCATATTTAACTCGCATGCTGTCCATTTTTTCTGATCCTCCTTGAGATGGTTCTTCTCCTTCATTGGAGTCCATCTGTGTTTAATTGAATTGATTAGGAAAGGCACACCTCTCTATATAAGACCTTACAGCTCACAGTGCATGTCAGAGCAAATGAGAATCATGAGGTCGAAGGAAATGCCCAAAGAGCTCAGAGACAGAATTTTGGCAAGACACAGAGCTGGCCAAGGTTCCTAAGATCACAGTGTCCTTCATAATCCTTAAATGGAAGACATTTGGGACAACCAGAACTCTTCCTAGACCTGGCCGTCCAGCCAAACTGAGCAATCGTGGGAGAAGAGCCTTGGTGAGAGAGGTAAAGAAGAACCCAAAGATCACTGGCTGAGCTCCAGAGATGCAGTAGGGAGATGGGAGAAAGTTCCACAAAGTCAACTATCATTGCAGCCCTCCACCAGTCGGGGCTTTATGGCAGAGTGGCCCGACGGAAGCCTCTCCTCAGTGCAAGACATATGAAAGCCTGCATAGAGTTTGCCAAAAACACATGAAGGACTCCCAGACTATGAGAAATAAGATTCTCTGGTCTGATGAGACCAAGATTTAACTTTTTGGCGTTAATTCTAAGCGGTATATGTGGAGAAAACCAGGCACTGCTCATCACCTGCCCAATACAATCCTAACAGTGAAACATGGTGTTGGCAGCATCATGCTATGGGGGTGTTTTTCAGCTGCAGGGACAGGACGACTGGTTGCAATTGAAGGAAAGATGAATGCGGCCAAGTACAGAGATATCCTGGAAGAAAACCTCTTCCAGAGTGCTCTGGGCCGAAGGTTCACCTTCCAACAAGATAATGACCCTAAGCACACAGCTAAAATAACAGGAGTGGCTTCGGAACAACTCTGTGACCATTCTTGACTGGTCCAGCCAGAGCCCTGACCTAAACCCAATTGAGCATCTCTGGAGAGACCTGCAAATGGCTGTCCACCAACGTTCACCATCCAACCTGACGGAACTGGAGAGGATCTGCAAGGAAGAATGGCAGAGGATCCCCAAATCCAGATGTGAAAAATCATCCCCAATCATTCCCAAGAAGACTCATGGCTGTACTAGCTCAAAAGGGTGCTTCTACTTAATACTGAGCAATGGGCCTGAATACCATATTTCAGTTTTTCTTTTTTAATAAATTTGCAAAAATTTCTACATTTCAGTTTTTTTCTGTCAAGATGGGGTGCTGAGTGTTAATGAGAAATAAAGTGAACTTTTTTGATTTGAGCAAATGGCTGCAATGAAACAGAGTGAACAATTTAAAGGGGTCTGAATACTTTCCGTACCTACTGTATTGGAGCAGGCAGATACATTGTCTTGCTTTCATAAACACATATTTAAGCTTTGTCTAATTGGTTAAAATCTGTCAAGTCCCATACTAACCTCTGCTGCACCAGACAACTATTAATGATAATTACCTTTGGAAACAATACAGGAACGTACACCTTGTGGAATAGATGAAGCTTCAAAATGTTGCCCCAGGTAGATTGTAGTGTGCTGTAGACTTCCAGGCAATTGGCATCTGCTGAATGCCAATTATATAGAATAACTTGCTTTAAAATCAGGTCATATTGTTGCATTCCTTTTGTACCCACAGTATTCACTTTTCAATAATAGGGATGGAACAATGAATTGATTATCGAAGTAGTTGTAGTCGTCTCTGTCAATCAGCTGATCAGTTTATCGACTAATAGTTTATACTCTCCACAAATTGAGGTCATCATTTCTCAACACTTTGTCTCGGTAGCATTGCACTACTTATTAAGATAGCTTTTTTAGCAACTGAAGTTGTTTACATATCAGTATGCCTACTATAAAAAGAGTTGTTATGTAAGTAACCTGTTTTACCTCCTTTTCCTCCTTTTCCATTCGTCCCTCTTTTCTCTGCTCCCTCTCCTCAGGGCTTTGACCCCCCTCATCAGAGTGACACCAGGACAGTTTATGTGGCCAATCGTTTCCCGCAGCATGGCCACTACATACCGCAACGCTTTGCTGACAACAGAATCATCTCCTCCAAGGTACCACATGTTGTTAAAGCCAGTAGTGGTATTTTCCCCACAGAATTATCCCCACGGAATTTCATAGTCAATATGACATTTTTTTACTATGCTTGATAGGATTTATGTAAAAAAAATAAAAAATAATCAGTAGTTCTGGCATGTGGGGAGAGACAGATAAGGGGTGAAGCAGGATTTTTTTTTAATAACAGGATCCACTCGGACAAAAAAAGGTGTTTGTTGGTTCGAGGATAGAGGTCAGTTAGAAGATTGACTGGAGAAAGCTCACAAAGCTTGTGCTGCCTGCCACCAGCGTTGTGATTGATTAGCTGATTAAATAAAGACTGTAGGGTCAAGTCACCAGGCTCTGAGTTTAAATGATTCAAGTCATGCGTCTTTAGAGAAAGAAACACCTCAAATAAAAAAATGGTGGAGCTGATGAAAAAACCTAAATGATTACTTAAATGATCTGATGTCCATATTTTGTATCAGCCATGCAGTGGCAGGATTACTACAACAATGTTTTTTTGTGTCTTGATATACCAGACAGGTAAACTTAATATCCTTCAACAGCTAATCCGTGGTATTCAGTTTCTTAATGTGCCTGTTTAAAATATAGTCTGAAATAGAAACTAGTTTTACCTGCCTTTTTATAAACATATTTATTTTATACTTATTCTTACATGCAATTCCATCAAGCATTCATGAGGAATTAAGAGTCTCAAATACAGTAGGGTTGTTAATGTACACACATTTAGTTAAATTCAGTTTATTTTGTATAGCACAATATCACAAATTTGCCTCAGAGGGCTTTACAATCCGTACACATACGACATCCCTGTCCCAGGACCTCACATCGGATCAGGAAAAACTCCCCAAAAATAACCTTTCACAGGGAAAAAAGGGAAGAAACCTTCAGGAGAGCAACAGAGGAGGATCCCTCTCCCCGGATGGACAGATGCAATAGATGTCATGTGTACAGAACAGTTGTGTTCATACTTAGGTGTCACAGTACGGTGCCAGTTTGGGACCTATTAATTATACTGTGCATAAACATTTGAAAATAACTTGTGAGAAGAAATCACCATGGAGACTAAATTGCATTCAAATTTGCAGGCCCATTGGCGTCGAGGCTAAATAACAACTATATCCCTCCTCTCAAATATGTCTTTTGTTATTGAAACCCTCAGATACCCTGCAGCTATTTCTTAGTCTTTTCCCTAATTGCTGTTTTCTCTTTCTCTTTCAGTACACAATTTGGAACTTTGTCCCTAAGAATCTGTTTGAGCAGTTCAGACGGATAGCCAACTTCTATTTTCTCATTATCTTCCTTGTACAGGTAATAACACGCAGAAATACACATATACACTCACATTTCTTTGCAGGTATATGTTTGCCTCTCAGATGGTGATGAGTCTAGCGCAACCTCAGTCTTCCTGGCCTTAATACAAGTGTGTGTGTGTGTGTATGTGTGTGTGTGTGTGAGAGAGTCATCGACTTCTAGGGACCAGTGGCGAGACAAGTCTGCCTTTGTACTAAGATATTACACCCACACGCTACGTTATGCGTGTCTTCACAGCCATCCCGAAGCATTAGGCCTTCACTAAGCATCAGTCAGCCAATGCTGAAGGAGAATTTGGCTTTCAAATGTTCAGCCTTCTCCTAATTTATTTGGGCCCGTGTAGTGAAGCCTGAGGAATTGACTTCACTCTGTCTAAAAAAGCTCTCTTTTCAACCACTCACCTTGTCAGCGAAGCTGAAGTCAGCTTAGTCACAAATCACTGAATGGAGGACCTCTTTTCATCTTGTCATTGTGAATATGATGTTTTCTTACATGGCCAATTTTACAGTTTTTAGACAGGCTTTGATGGATTCCTCGATAGTTGTTCTGAACTGTTACTTCCCTTATCAAACCAAGTAATGTCTTGGACCTATTATATAGACGTTGTGCCTGGTCCCTGTTCCAAAGAAGTCAACTCAAAGTCAAGCCATCTGACCTCAAGGACTTCCCACCAGTTGCCCTCACATCCCATGTGATGAAGGTGCTGGAGAGGCTGGTCTTGGCCCACCTTCGGCCGCAGGTGAAATCATCACTGGATCCTCTGCAATTTGCTTACCAGCCTCGTGTGGGAGTGCACAACGCCAACATCTACCTGCTGCAACCAGCTCAGTCGCACCTGGATGGAACCGGTGGCTTTGTAAAAATCACTTTCTTTGATTTCTCCATTCAACACCATCCGACCACTGCTGCTGAGTGAGAAGCTGCGGGTGGTGCGGGTCAACGCGTCCACCGTCTCCTGGATCAGTGACTACCTCAAAGGCAGACCACAGTGTGTCCGACTGGGCCGCGTGCTGTCTGGAACGGTGGTCAGTGATGTTGGAGCCCCACAGGAAACTGTTCTGTCTACTGTTCACCCTTTACACCACTGACTTCCAGTACAACTCAGGGTCATGCCATCTGCATAAGTTCTCTGATGACTCTGCAGTGGTCGGGTGTATTAAGATTGGACAGGAGGAGGAGTACAGGGCAGTAGTGGATGACTTTGTGGAGTGGGTCGACAGAAATCACCTGCTTCTGAACGTGGCCAAGACCAGAGAGATGGTGGACTTCAGGAGGAAGACGACGACTCTACAACCGCTGAGAGTTCTGGGAGAGGATGTGCCTCAGTACCTGTACTCTGTGCAATGACAATAAAGTTGAATCTGAATCTGACATGGTGGAGGAGGAGGATGTGTACATGGTGGAGGAGTACAGGTTCCTGGGTGTCTCCATCAACAACAGACTTAACTGGAAGGCCAACATCAACGCTGTGTACAAGAAGGGGATGAGTCGACTCTTTTTCATGAGGAAACTTTGATCCTTCGATGTGTGCATCAAGATGCTGGAGATGTTCTACCAGTCTGTTGTGGCCAGTGCTCTGTGCTTCTCCGTAGTCTGCTGGGGGAGCAGCATTGGAGCCGAAGACACCAACAGACTCACTAAACTGGTGAGGAAGACCGGCTCCATTATTGGCTGCAAACAGGTCTATCTGGAACAGGTGGTGGAGAGGAGGACACTGAAGAAATGATTGTCCATATTGGAGAATCCGGACCACTCTCTCCACCACCAATGCAAAGACAGCGCAGCACTTTCTCCAACAGACTGCTTCAGCTGTCACAAGGACAGATACAGGAGAACATTCCTGCTCACTGCAATAAGACTGTATAATAAATCACCTCTGGCAAGATCCTTCTCAAATTAACCCTTGCACTGCTTTCACTTTATATTAGATACACTCGATACATTTTTATTTTTACATTTTTATTTAAATTCTTAAATGTAATATGTCCTGCCCTGCTATTTTATTTCATTGTATATATTGTAAACATGCTTGCTGCTGCTTCAAACAAATCCTGACCCCCCGGGATGATTAACTGTATCTATCGATCTATCGTTTATGTAAAGAGCTTAGAGCTATGAATGTGGTTCATATTTTCTGTCAATTACCAGGAAGTAGATACAGTTATTGACAGTAACTTCAAAGGTTAAAATGTAACCAACTGAGTAATGATAGAAACACTAAGAGGACATATCACTTTGCTTCCGTGTCCTTTGTTCTGCCTTCTTCACTAAACTACTATATGCTAGTCTGCAAAAAAAAAGTTCATGTGATCTTTTGTAAAAATATGTTTGTAAATGGATGGATGAATGAATAAGAAGTAAAATAGTACTGAAGGGTAGAGTTTTTTTAAACATTTGCATTGAAGGATCCTGTGTGTGTGGGTAGGGGGGGGGGGGGCTGGCAGTTAAGAGGATTTCCTGTGTGACACATTAGCCACTACTTCTCTCTGTTGTCTTTCTACTTCACTTGTTTTCTCTCTAACAGCACACGCCCACTTTTACTGAGTCTCTGGTACAATTCTTCTTGTTCAAAATCTCTTCAAGCCTGCCTGTATGTTTGTCTTTCCAGTTAATGATAGACACCCCAACTTCCCCAGTCACCAGCGGCCTGCCTCTCTTCTTTGTGATCACAGTAACTGCCATAAAACAGGTGAGGTCACACAAGGACATCATAGCTTCCTTTTTGTTGGGCTGAAAATGGGGAACTTATGTATACCTATGTGTAGTCGTGTGTTGACTACTTATTTATCGTAGTCAACATATGATGTTTCAACTTTAGTTTAGTATTCAGTTTAAGTCAAATTGATTAAGAGAACTTAAACTACAATGTCAAATTTATGAAAATGTGAAAAGGCTGTATTTGATTCAGGATGCTTTATTTACAAACCAGTAAAGAACATGGCATTGATATGAAAACATGTGTTTCTAATAACTTAAGCAGCTATTGGTCACTTCAGTTGATCAGTGACTAGTTGTGTCATCACCGCGTCACCCTTGTTAATCAATAATGCTCTAGGGTTGCTGTATGTGATCGATTACTGAACACACGTCTTCGTAGGGCTACGAGGATTGGCTGAGGTACAAAGCAGACAACGAGGTGAATGGGGCTCCCGTGTTTGTGGTTCGCAGTGGAAGTCTCGTGCAGACAAAATCCAAGAACATCAGGGTAAGATGGCAAACACTCCACCCGAGAGAGAAGTGTTGCTCTTTGTTTGAGATCAGCACTTTCCCTCCACCAAAACGAAGCATCATGTTTGTTATTGGGGTATAACTTAAAAGTACCTAAAAATAGTTTTTTTCACAGCTAACCACCATACATACCTTCAACCTGGCTGTTAAATTCCTGCTACTCGAGGCAGTGTTTCTGTAGATGTAATCTGTATTGACTGTGATACAGTACTAATACAAAAATGTATTTATTTTTATTATTAAGAACCTGCACACAGTGCTGGTATCTGTGGGGAACACCAGGAGCAAAGTTGCAAACAATATTGCGACTGGTGTGCTTTCTGCATGCCACATTAATTAGAGCACACAACGCCAAATTGCCTCAAACTTACCATATGAAAATTAAATATATCAATTTCAAAGGCTATTTGTGCAGCGCTCACTCCACATAAAACGCACTGGGATTCATCACTTCCAGCAAACCTCACGGAGAACAGTGAGGGCGAAACAGCATCACTGATCTGTTTTAACCCAAATATTCTCTTGTCTAATTAAAACATAAAAACTCCGTCATCACGTTGTTCACAACCAGGCCTGTTTGTAAACGGCTTGGTAGCACCGTTACCTCCACTTCACCCGTTTCTCCTCCCTCTGTATGTGTCGAGTATTAGCACAGCACTCAATGAAACACAAGAGCAGAGGATATCAACTATTGTGGGACATTTTAGCAGTAGCGCTCATAATTCTGACTTTATACTTTCTACGGTTATTTTCTTAACGGTTAGTTGACAATAAAAAAAGTTAGGTTTATTTACAAAAAAAGGAAATTGGTAATTTAATATAACACCCAAGAGCAAAAAAATGCAATTAACATTAGTATGTGTGTGTGTGTGTGTGTGTGTGTAGGTGGGGGACATTGTCCGCGTGGCTAAAGACGAGACGTTCCCAGCTGACTTGGCGTTGCTGTCGTCTGATCGTGCAGATGGCACCTGTCACATCACTACAGCCAGCCTTGATGGAGAAACCAACCTTAAGGTCTGTCTGTCTGTGAGACAGAGTATATCCTATAGCTTTGGGAGTATATCCGAATCTGGTGGTTTGCCAAGTAGAAGTCAAGCTTTGGGGTATTGGTGCATAGACTAGAACCAGGGATGGAGAACAGTAAAAATAAGAATATTAGAAAATACTATTTAAGAATCTTGCATTTCAAAAATATGTACAACGTAAGTGTGGAAAAGGAAAGAACAAAGCAGGACTGTGCAAAAAATATATTCTCCGGGATGCCCAAAGATATGTGAGAATATCTGGGGTATGAAAACTTTTTACAGACAGACCTTTACTACTTTTTGTGGTGCAAACAACCAAGCAAAAGTTTAGTCAAAAGAGTTTACATTTTTGTCCCTTGAGGCATGTCAAAAGTGTGAATGCTTTACCAAAACAGATTTTAATCTTTTTAATCTAACCATTGGTCAGAAAATCTAGTTTGATTGGCAGACCTCTGAGTGTCTGTCATATGACTAACGCCAGCCTGTGAGTGTGCCATAAGTGTGCATCTCTTGGAAAAAGTATTTAAATGACTTGGATACGATAATATAATTTAAATGTTTTACATATCTTATTTAGAAAGTCCTCACCCCGCCCCGTCTCCACCCACACAGTCTTGCCAGAGGCTATGTTGCTTAATAGCCTCTCTAACGAGATGTTGGTGCTTCTGTAACAGTTTGATTTATTCTGCATGGTGGGTTTTTAGTATTGGCCTAGATACGCATTTGTACAATCTTTGAACCTTTCGATATTTTTATAAATTGCTGTCAGCTGCGAGGAAATAAAAAAGCCCAGCTGTGTTTGGGCAGGGTCCGAATATTTTGTGTGTTAAGGAAGGTCAGTGTTAGAAAGTTAACAGTGGGTCGACACTGAAAGGCATTCAAGGATGTTTCCCTTGATGCTAGTGAAGGTAACAATGTCACCTACAAGACTGCTGATCATATCTTGATGGTACCTGGACTACGGTACTTTCCCCAAGAGTACAGATTCTGCAGTGGATGCAATGCTGCATTGCACTTACATGTGTTACTCAAACATTAAGCAATTTCTTCCACCTGTTGGTTTGCTTGAATAGGTGAGCAGATTCATCTCAGTCACCCCACATTTTACATTTTCCCTCCATATAGTCAGAATACCAGTTGAGGTGCAGCCTCCTCTCCTGTAGATTCAATTGTCTCTAGCATGAACATCTTTGTCCAATTCTAAAAAAAGGTGTCCCTTTCGTCAGCCTTAACTGTATTTGTGTGTTGTGAATGTTTGTAGACTCACTTCTCTGTGGCGGAGACATTGGTGTGTCAGTCGGTGTCCCAACTGGAGGCTCTGCAGGCTGTGGTGGAGTGTCAACAACCGGACGCTGACCTGTACAGGTAACGCGTACCTACGTGAACACACCTTCAGCATGAGAGAACAAAAAGTCCAACATCAAGTCACATTCAATAAACAAAGGATAGTCTCTGTTAAACACATACTCAAGCATTAGAATGGAACATTTTGCCAGCAATGTTTTGTGTTTATATACGTTTTATTATAGCTATTTATTTGTACTGTAAGTATACTGTGTATGATTCCTTTTAATCAATTTGTTTTTCTGTAATTCCCAGAAGACCCCTGGAGGTCTCCAGATAACACTTTAAAAGCCATATGATTAAAACATGGTAGAGATATGTTATTAAATAGATGATGAATTGAGATGGCTTCATCGCCTCTTCAACAACCCCTCTTCCTCTCGTCCGTCTCAGCTGGCTACTTGAGGATCAATCAGTGTATTTCTAGATGAGGCAGTTTTCTCCCTTCCCCCTCTCCTGGTTTCCCTCGCTCTCTCAACACTTGCTGCATTTAAATGCACTTAACTAAAGCAGCCATTGTGAGCTTTCCACGGTAATCTGATTTCTTCAGCATCATATTAACCAGAAACCTGGTTTCTTTAATCAGGTTAGGGGATTAAGAAAGACATTGTTAGTATACAGCTGGAGGAGCCTGATTCTAGTCACTACACCAGGTTGCTCATGGTGTTATTATTATGTGTGCATGTGCATGACCAACACTCCAGATAGGGAACGTATCACTGTGGCAGCAGAGTGAAAAGTAAGGGCTGTACTTTTAAGTCCAACTGATATTGACAGTTTCCCATGCTTTAACAGTTGTTCTTTTGTTAACATTTCTACACATTCTCACAGTTAACATGAAGCTGTTCGCCCCAGAGCTTAGTAAACATGTTAATGAAGTGCATGTCAAAGCCTTTCTCATAGTTCTTGCATTTACAGGATTTCTTCCAGTAGCCCGGTTACCGGTGTGCATGTGATCGCAGTCGCACCACTCAACTGAAATGCCTTTGGTGTTTTCCAGGTTCGTCGGTCGGATTACGGTGACTCAACATGGAGAGGAGATCGTCAGGTGAGACCGGATTTATCCCGCTGCTTTTCCTAATGACTGAATGAATAACTGTGATCAAGCTGATAAACGCACACCATCAATAAGATGAGCATTGGATACATGGCCTTCTGATTGGTGAAAGGCCTTATACCAAAGATACCCCATTAGTCCAATAAAATTGAACAGTAGAGAAAGGGCTTTTAGCAGAGCGTTACAAAATGTTTCAAAATGAGAAACCACTGGTCTAAAAAGAGGAAGATGTCTTCATATATTTAATCAGAAGAAGCAACATTAACATAATTCATAACATATACAGAAGATGTGTGAGACTCATGGACTGTTGAGTGTTTTGAGTTTATATCAAGACCTTACCGTGTCTTGTTTGTGCCAAAATCCTAATGCCACATCCATCTTTCTCTGTATTTATGCTGTTGTTTGCTTTTGTCAGGTCGCTGGGCCAGGAGAATTTGCTGCTGAGAGGAGCCAGGTTGAAAAATACCAAAGAGATTTTTGGTGAGACAATACAGTTGATGCTTGTAACAGACACACGGTAATTAATTCATAATCAACACATACAGTCAATACACTGTTTTGATAGCAGCTATGGCGGGAAATTGATTTGTTACAATGTGGGTTTTCAAGTTGAATTGAAAGAGAAAGACAACATGCAGCTGCTCAAGAACCGATTGCTTCTGAATTGCCTCCAGTAGATATTGGAAGCATGATAAATAGCCACGACACAGATGTACCATAAACAAGCCAAACTCAGTTGACATCACGAGTAGGACAATCCACTTATCATATGGCTGAAGTTTGTTTACGTCAACCAAAGACTTTTTGAGCAATGCTCCAATGCTTCCATAGTGGCTTTGTGTATAATGTTGCAGTTGTTTGACGTGGCAAACTTGAGCCAATGACCTACCATGTTCCATGTAAATGTGGTTTCCTATGTTCTCATGACTTCATGACCAAGCCTGTCAATAGTCCAATATCCCATAAGCCCGATATAATACTTCAACCAACTGTACTGTTGCAGGTGTGGCAATTTACACTGGGATGGAGTCAAAGATGGCCCTCAACTATAAGTGCAAGTCCCAGAAGCGCTCTGCAGTGGAGAAGTGAGCACTTTACGTTAACTCTGTGTAAGCAAAATAATGCTCTCTGAGGATGTGGTTAATTTAACATTCAACTTTAAAACATTTTCCTGTGTCAGGTCCATGAATACCTTCCTCCTCATCTACCTTGGCATCTTGCTGTTTGAGGCCATCCTTAGCACCATCTTGAAGTATGCCTGGCAGGCTGAAGACAAATGGGACGAGCCTTTCTACAACCAAGAGACTGAACAAGAGAGAAACAGCAGTCCGGTAAGTTTTTTTTGCATTAAGCATCAGACGAATGCATTCGTATCGATCTTCCTTTTGTAAGTAGTGCAGGCTCTCAGCCCCAGAGGTTTTAGTTGACATTCCACTTCTGTCTCTTTCTTTGTTTCTCCGCTTTCACATCGCCAAATAATAACAAGCTTTTTCTCTCTTCTGCCAATATAAGTTTATAGAGAGTCAGTGAAGACAAAAAGATGAGTCCCCCACTGTACACCGAGTCCTTGACGCGTGCTGGTAGGGCGGTTTTAGTATGTGTAGATTCTGTGACAAGGATTAAGAGAGAAAGTGTCATTCATGGCGACAGTCTGCCGGCCTATCAGCCTACCTGCCAACACTAATCAGTCAGAGAGAACAGCAGCCTCTATGTATGGAGACAGCGGGGAACAAACACAGTCCAGTGCACTCTTTTTCCCGGAGACAGAGAGAAGAATACCAGCAACAAATGAATGACTGTGTTTTCACATTTAGTATAAAAGGTGCTCCAGAAACCTTTTGGCCCTGCTCCACCGTGTCGATACCCTTTAGCGATGATTGCATGTCTCCATATCACCCACCTCCAGAATCTATTGGTCCTTCTGAAAAATGTCTACATTTAAGGCCGTAAGATTACAATATCCTTTTCCATTAGTTCCCTTTTTTAATGTTTTTGATTAAGCTCAATTCCAGGTCTAACATGTTATAAACCTAGCTTTTTGTATAGCTGCCGATACTTTCTCACTGTGGTCTTCTCTCACTCCTTTCCTGTCACAGCAAGCCATTAACTCTGTAATGGAAATGAATGACCATGGCTGCTTTGATTTAGAAGGGTCAGTGATCAGAACATCAGTCTCTGTGGCTCAGATGTGTATTAAACATTGGTGTTCCAATCTTCGGGTGCATTCACACCTAACCGGTTTGGTTTGATTAAAATGAACTACTATAGTTAATTTTGGGCTGGTGTGAAAGCGTCAATCAAACCCTTGTGCGGACCAAACAACACATACCAGTGTACATACCAGTATGGTTTGTTTGTAGTGTGAAAAGCAAATTAACCAACCGGGGTTTAAGGCTGGGAAATATAGGATTGCAGCTTAACTATAATCCATCTGCTAATAGAATCTGAATCCGCTTGAAAATAATTTGACTCCGGCCCACTGTCATCTCCACAGTTTTGAGCTTGTTCAGCTCCAGGTTGTTGTGAACACACCAGAGGGTCAGCTGTTCAACCTCCCGTCTGTACGCAGACTCATCACCCTCCCTGATGAGGCCGATGACCGCGGTGTCGTCTGTGAGCTTCAGGAGTCTAACAGACCCTGAGGTGCGGTCGTTAGTGTAGAGGGAATAGAGCAGTGGCGAGAGCACACATCTCTGGGGGGCGCTGGGGCTGATAGCCTGGGTGCTGGATGCACAAGCACCCAGCTCACCATCAGTGAAATCTGTTCAGGAAGCAATATATAATTGAACAGTTTAAAGACATGATACCATGGTAACATGAAGTAGTCAGTAGTCAAGTCATTGTGTACAAATACTTGGAGGGAATTTCTTCAAATGTGGCACAAACGTACACTTGGACTGAAGTACATGAACTGATTAGAATGTGGGTATTTCTAGTTTCTGTTCTTTTTCAACCTTTCTCCATCTTGCTTTCAACAACAATCTTACTCGTTTACGTTTGTTACCCTAAAGTTCAGTTGACATTTATCGTCCTTTCTTGATTAACTGCTTGTTTGTGTTCTCATTGCGTTGCCCTCCTCTTGTGTCCCATTCTAATACAGTTTACCCTCATCCCTCTTTAGATCTTGAAGTTTATCTCCGACTTCTTGGCATTTCTGGTCCTCTATAACTTCATCATCCCCATCTCGCTCTACGTTACTGTGGAGATGCAGAAGTTCATGGGGTCCTTTTTCATTGGCTGGGATTTAGACCTATACCACGAGGAAAGCGACCAGAAAGCTCAGGTCAACACCTCTGACCTCAATGAGGAGCTGGGACAGGTGAGGAATACAAGTGCATGGGAGTAAGGATACATATACCTATATGTACACTCACATTTACTTAAAGAGAGTTTTTGGTTATGATATAATGTAGTATGTGTAATATAATGTTTATTATTTTGCAGGGAATATGCCTATTTGGATATGGAACTTAATTCATTCATAATTCAAGTGTTTGTATTTAAGTACATAATGAACCCATAAAATGTCATTCTCATAGGAACTTGAACTCTGCCTCACCTTTAGTGCTCAACAACAAAATACTCAACTTGAGTGTTTCTGTTTTCAAGGTGGAGTACGTCTTTACAGATAAGACGGGCACGCTAACGGAAAACGAGATGCATTTCCGTGAGTGTTCAATTAACGGAGTCAAGTACCGGGAAGTTAATGGGAAACTGGCACCAGAGGGAATGACTGACGATTCACCAGATGGTTCTATGCCTCACCTGGTAAATACAATTACATTCATTTCCTTTTGGAGGACACACACACTCACACACACACACACACACACACACACACACACACACACACACACACACACACTACATCAACACTGTTCTCACTTCTGCCATCAAACAAGCACAACTATAGCATAGAACTTAATTAACCTAAAGTGTTAGAGATGTCTTTTTTCCTCAGGCCATTCATGTAATCAACAATAGATAATTCGGACTAATGCAGTATGAATTTTGGATTGTCAACAGCATGTGATCCAAATGTACAAACATTCATCATAAGCTCTTCACTCAAATCAACCTGATGATGATGACAGTGTGTCACTGTAGAATAAATAATGATGGTGTCTCTTTCTCCATCGTACCTCCCTCTCATCCAGATCGGTGATGAATTGTTGTTTCTCCAGGCGGTGTCATTGTGCCACACAGTTCAGATCAGCTACGACCAGCCAGACTGCCTGGTTGGGGGAGGAGACCCGTTCGCCCATGCAAACGGTTTCTCTTCCAGTCACATGGAATACTACGCCTCTTCACCGGATGAGAAAGCTTTAGTGGAGGCAGTAAAGAGGTGCGGTTACGTTAGAGCTCCATCACTCCTCTTCTGGAAATGTACTGCTTAGGTTGAAGAACCTGCTAAGCCAGCTGGTCGTCTAAAGGCGCCCCAGCCTTTATCCTCACTGTTTTCACCAACGATCACCACTGATACCCATTTCAGCCCCTTTCCGTTGCATTGAGCAAGGTTACCTGGTTGTTTACTCTTGTCTTTTTGGACCATGGCAGACACAACAGCAAACACTAGAACATTTGTCTGTGAGCCCACCCCTCTCTCCTGGTACCGTAGTCCTCATTCTGAGTGGTCACTGGACATAAACCTTAAATGTGTCAATATATAGTTTAACTAATTCTCCCTCACAATAATTCCCTATATTCAGTGATTAAGATGAGTGTATATTATGGTGGCATCAGAATATGCTCATGGCGACCAAATTGGGGTTTTTACCTGGACTTCCCTAATGGCTACTTTTTCATATCCTTGTGGAATTTTGTATTTATTCAATTGAGTTTATTTTGTATAGCCCAAAATCATCCCTGTCCCAGGACCTCACATCGGATCAGGAAAAAACTCCCCAAACCCCCCAGAAAAAAACCTTTCACAGGGAAAAAAGGGAAGAAACCTTCAGGAGAGCAACAGCAGAGCCATGGCAGGAGGCAGGGACACAAAGGCAGGAGGCCGGCCCACCAGGCATGAGGCATCGTGAAAGAGGCCAGATGAATGAGGCCAGGCCTTTGAGGCAGGAGGCAGGGCCATTGTGAAGGAGGCCAGGAGCTGAATGCAGGAAACAGGGGCAAGGAGTCAGGACCCAGGACGAGCTTCAGACAGCCAGGTCCAATGGACCCTATGAGACGTGAAGTCACAAAGACTCCGGGGAGGAAGTAGAGTTAGTAATGTGCAATGGAGAGACGTAAATTCATCCATAAGGAGAGAGAGAGAGAGAAGGAGAGGATCTCAGTGTATCCTAAAACGTCCCCCAGCAAGCCTATAAGCCTATAGCAGCATATCTAGGGGCTAGTCCAGGGCAAACCTGATATGTACATACATGCATACTTTTTAATTCATGCTGCATAGTCTGATCCCAGCTTATGGTATTCTTACCATAACATTGAATGTCAGGCAGTGAGGGGCTGCACCCATGACCCAGTGCCTTAATGCCCCATTGAGCCACAGACAGTGGATCTGTGTTGATAACAACCGAAAGGAGACACAGTTGAAACCATATCCTCAATAATCACATGTAAATATAGCACTCGGTTATTGTTACAACCATTCATCGGAAATGTGACACTATTGGTCAGATTACACAATAACATATAGGGAATACAAATCTTGGCCCTGTGGTCTTGTGTTAAAAGAATGGCTGATTTGCGTTGTTTGATAAAGTGTCTCAAGTGTTGAGTCACAACAATAAGGTCCTGGAATTTGGATCACCTATTTGTTCACCTTCATTTCTAAAGGATGTCCCGCCTTTTTCCAACAGTACAAACGCATGCTAATCATCGTAAGCACCATTCCTCCATGACCTTCAGGAAGATTGATAAATGGATGGATTAATGATTTAATGGTTCTTTTCAAGTTGTCACGCTTCATTGCGATTGGCTCGACTGTTTCAGAGTGGTGATACCAGTGATGTGACGGGTTGAGTGTATTGAGCCAGCTCACTTTGCACCGTTGCACATGCATGACAAGGGCCAAGCAGTCAGTGTGCCCAACATCTACCAATTTGCACTTATTATGTTGGGGTGCTGAATAGCCTGAGGGGAGTGCTATAGCTAAACATGTTAAGTTGTAAAGGCCCCATTCCCTGCAAAAACATCCTAATTGGATCGCCATCCTGTATTTAAAGTTCAAAATGTCAATTTGCCAAAGAACTGCGGTCTGTTTTTTCCCCTCAGGATCGGAGTGGCCTTCACTCGCTGCAGTGGAGATACCAAAGAGATCAAAACATTTGGCAAGTCGGAGAAGTATGTCTAACTCTATTAATCTCTTAAATGACATAAAAATCACAACATCTAGACTGCAGACAGAAAAGCGGTTGTGTAAGCTGAAAAAGTGTTTTCTGAGTCCAAAGTCAGTGCATCTCTTTCGTTCTCCAGATATAAATTGCTCCATCTGTTAGAGTTTGATGCTGACCGCAGGAGAATGAGCGTCATCCTGCAGACTCCCTCAGGTAACACCTTTAACTAGTGCTTTTAGCATTATTGACAAAATATTGACTGCAGTAACTAACACTGAAAACGTGTTCATATGGCCAAACTTAAGACTGGATATAAAATAAAAATGCATTAAAATGGTTTTAGAGGGTGAAAATTATTAGGTTTAGGTTTTTCACAAGTTTATTTTTTGTTATTTATTTGTTATTGTATTTGTAGTATTTCCGCAGTGTATATTTATTTGTATTGCTGTCTTGAGGTGGCAAAGTGCTGTTCACCAAGGGCGCAGAGTCAGCCATCTTGCCTTTCACTACCAGCGGTGAGATAGAAAAGACGAGACTGCACGTTGACGAGTTTGCCTTGGTGAGATTTTATTTTACAAAACTTTAAAATGTGTACGTGTTGTCTCAATATGTTCTCCAGCCGCCTGCAGTATTACTGCTCTATAACACGTCCATTCAGTGGGTATTGGTCGGCAAACCCACGTCACATTTGTTGCAGAAAGGTTTCTGATATGTTTCCAACACTTAATATACAATATAGCTATCGTAATCCTTCAGATGAATGTAGTTTTATTTTTTGGTGAGTCACAAACTACACAGTCTGTTGACTTGATATGACTGTCAATATTCATCTTTCCCAATACAAAGATGGGTAGACAAGTGGACATTTGAGACTCATTGAATGTATTTCATACACATTTGCCTCTTTAAAGAATCTATTCACAGAAAAAAATCCTTCTCAATGTCATAATTAAACCTTTAAATATCTCACTTAAATGCCTCTTGGTCCATATGTTCTGAATTGCATGTCTCCGTGTGCGTAGGCATGGCATTTCCTCGCGTTGAAGTGATTACTTTTGGCTCTGACATCAGTACCCAGGAGTCGGTGCTCTATTCTGGGTTGATTTGTGGTCGTCTACCCCTCAGGCTGGTTCTGTGATTTAAAGCCAAGCTTTGATAAAACAAAATGTTCTGCTCTTTCTCTCTCTGCTTCCGTTCGCCTCGCTTTCCTTCTCATCTCCTCCTCACCCTTCCCAGCGTTAACCTTTCGTCTCTAAACAAGATTGTTCTTTCAGTTTGACATGCATCATTTTTTATCATACCAACTCTTTCTTCCTTTCTCTATGTTCTCTTGTCTTTTTCTTTGTACCCGTCTTATATTCTGACTTGTGTCTCCTGTTTTCTCTTATCTCCGTCATCCACCATCCTCCTCCCGCTGTAGAAAGGTCTGCGGACCTTGGTTGTTGCGTGTCGCCACTTCAGCCCAGAGGAATACATTGATGTGGAGAAGCATCTGAATGCTGCCCGCACCGCGCTGCAGCAGAGAGAGGAGAGGCTGCAAGAGGCCTTCGCCTACATTGAGCGAGACCTGCAGCTGCTGGGAGCAACCGGGGTCGAGGACAAGTACGGAGACTAACAAATATGTTTGAATATATTGGTATTGTCCCTCCTAAAAACTAGTTGTCGTCCTCTTTTTCACATCGAGTAGAAATCTGTGCATGTTCAGCATATTCAAAACAGAAAGCAATATACAATGGATGTGTTTAGGTTCCCCTCTTTGCTCGCCCATAACATAGATGTGTAGTACAGTGTATATTTACTGATGCATACAGGAAGAATAAGTTGCTTTAAATCAGTAATTGCTGGCTTTTGAGCTTTTTACAGTATGGCTACTGTATTAAATTAAAGCCACTGAATGGTATACGTGATTCAATATCTGAAAGTCACTTCAGTGGCCCAGTTATGATATCTAAATCATGTGTTGCCGCTAGCAGTGAGTAAATAACATAGTTATTGTTTAGATAAAACACATGTTATTTATTCATAATTCATGTATTGTGGCTCCAAAATTATGTTTTGGTGGTTTTATTTAAAGCCATGTTTGCTGTATGGTGACAGTGGATGTTGGTCCGTTCTCTACTTTGATCAAGACTGAAATATCCCAACAGCTACGGATAGATAGTCTTTATTTTAGTAAACGTTCTTGGTCCACAGAGGACGAGCCTTCTGACTGGTGATCTCTAGACCTTTCCGCTGACGACAGCAGCAGGTCAACTTTGTTTTTTTAAATTTTTGTGTGAAGTGAATAGTCAAGATCCCCAGAAGGTAAATCTTAACTTACGTGATCTCTTGACTTTTCATTGAGTGCCATTATCAGTTCAAAAGTGTAATTTGTCCAATACTAACCTAATTACATTCTCATTGGCCTCAGTTGCACTTTGTGTTAAGTGCTAATTAGTAAAGGTTAACATGCTGAACCAGGATTGGGGAACAGGGTTCAACATCAGCGTGTTTGCCTTTCATTGCGAGCATTTTGGCATAGTGACATTAGCGTTTAGTTTAAAGCAAAAATGTTGCCTTCAAACACTATAATGGCTGCAGACTCTTAGTCTTGTGAAACGTTTTGTTGCTAGAAAATGGCAAAAGACCATATACGCAATAAAGAAGGGGAAGGCTCGGAGCAACAGAAGTAAAGAATAGTTCACCAAACTAAAGATTATTATGCCACAGGAAATAACCGTTAAACCTACGTGAATTAAAAATAGTTTGACATCAGAGAAAAACTGTGGCATTAAGAAACGCATGAGCGGAATCAGAAAGATAAACACAGTGGACATGAGGATCTTCAACAAACAAACAATGTGGAGTCAGAGGGGAGAAAGATGTCGCCCCCCTGGGCCACTTCTCTGGAAATGAATGTTGATACGTGTTTGCATCAGCTTGCCATCTGCTCCTCCCATAAGCCTCTCTTCTCCCTCTCCATGTATCACTCCCTCCTCTGTCTCCTGTTCAGTTTCTGGATCTGGAATGAATTCTTCCTCCAGCACACATGGAAACAATCAAAAGATCTCCTGTATCATGGAAGACGCGATTGAAATGTCCCTCTGTTTTGAGACGAATGACAATAATGTGATGCTGATGGGCATGGTGGTATTATATCATATTCTTGCTTGGCATGCTCTCCTGGTTTGCCACACCTCCTCCTGGCATTAGAGATGGAGAACATGCAATCATGGACCTTTAGATTCATGTGTTGCTGTTGAAGAAGTCTGTTCAAACTATGGCTACTTATTTATCCAACAATAATGTATGAGCAGGTTTGTTTCTGCCAATTCTCAAATAGATGTATTAAATGATAGACTCTGTAGTTTACTAACAAACCTCCGTGGCTTGACACAGCAGTAAAACCACAGGTATAACTGCCAGCCAGCTTCATCCCTTCACTCACAACAGGTGTACAACATTTTAGTTAATTATTTGTTACCTGTGGATGGATCAGTACATGCAACATGAGTACATGGTTTATGTTCTTCCTCCCTTGTCTCTGTCAGACTTCAAGACAAAGTCCAGGAGACCATTGAGGCTCTACGGCTGGCAGGGATCAAAGTGTGGGTACTCACAGGGGACAAACACGAGACGGCGGTCAGCGTCAGCCTTTCCTGTGGCCACTTCCATCGCACCATGAACATCCTGGAGCTTCTGCAGCAACGTTCTGATAACGAGTGTGCTGAGCAGCTCTGCAGACTGGACAGGAGGTGAGTGTTTCTAATTGACTTTCTTGAATATACACATTGTCTCTTTAAATGCATCTCAAATCTTTGTTTTCTGATAACAATGGAGCTCTTTAACTATTAGATGAAAAGTTACGTTTTATTTGGAT